>NW_024080987.1:839597-972794 GCF_003009895.1 Hyaena hyaena | reverse complement strand
TGAGCAGGGGAGGGTCAGAGAGAGAGGGAGTCACAGACTGAAACAGGCTCCAGGCTCTGAGCTGGCAGTCAGCACAGAGCCCGATGCGGGGCTCGAACCCACGAACCGCGAGATCATGACCTAAGCGAAAGTCAGACGCTTAACCGACTAAGCCACCCAGGCGCCCCAACAAGATTAAGGTTCTTATTAATTATTGTCAGAACCTATCGTGTGTATCTTATTTTCTTTTTCCCAGTAGGGGTTTTTATTGTAGTTTTCCTGTCTCTATTCCTACATACATAAAACAAACAAGAGTGTAAAAGGGTTAGAAAATTGTCTATTTATTTATAGATCACATCATATGGAATTAAATCTGGACCTGAGATGACATTACTCCACCTACTGAATGTGACTTTGAATTGTCATCCTGAGGAGTAGAGGTTTTCTCTATGAGAAGGGAGTGTATGGATATTTGGATGGCCAAGAGGCAAACTAAACAGACTGCTTAGTCTGTTTTTCTCAGATATATCAGTATCTCTGAATATCTTTTTTTTTTTAATGTTTTATTTATTTCTAGGAGAAAGAGAGAGAGACAGCGTGAGCAGGGGAGGGTCAGAGAGAGAGGGAGTCACAGACTGAAACAGGCTCCAGGCTCTGAGCTGGCAGTCAGCACAGAGCCTGACGCAGGGCTCAAACCCACGAACTGCGAGATCATGATCTAAGCGA
The DNA here is from genome assembly GCF_003009895.1 of Hyaena hyaena. Classification (NCBI taxonomy): domain Eukaryota; kingdom Metazoa; phylum Chordata; class Mammalia; order Carnivora; family Hyaenidae; genus Hyaena; species Hyaena hyaena. The sequence goes on along the minus strand of NW_024080987.1, from coordinate 972,089 downwards.
AAGTCGGACGCTTAACCGACTAAGCCACCCAGGCGCCCCCAATATCTCTCAATATCTATTCTTCTCTTTTTTGATAATAGAACCCTTTCAGTTTTAGCTGAGCTCATGGTAGCTCAGCAAGTACTATATATATATTTCCCAGTCTGACTTGCAGTTAGGTGTATGTCATTAAGTCCTTGACAATCAGATTTGAGCCAAATCAATGTGTGCACTTGACATTAAGAAATGATTCTGTGTGAAAATCAGATGAACAACTGGTAAGTAAGTTCAAGAATGCAAGCGAGGGCAGTATCCTGGAGGCTGGCAAAGTCAACAGGTCTCTGGCAAAACCCTATGAAACATACCACATACCTAATTCTTGACTATGAAATGAGAGAAAATTAGATTCTACACATTCGTATTGAGGTCTTCTTGCTATGTATGACACCTTAGCATATAACTTAACTAATACACCCCTCCCTCAAAATTATTTGCTGCTTTAAAAATCATTTAGATTAGCAAGTTCTCATTTAAAGTGTTTATTATCTTTAAGAAGATTATGCCTCATTGACATACAAGTTAACAACATTAATATTCTACTACCTAGGTGTATATACACACAGGAAAAATAAACAAGCAAACAAAAAATAAAGGGAAAAAAAAAAACAGTTGTTGGGGCACCTGGGTGGCTTGGTTGGTTAAGCCACTGACTCTTAATTTTGGTTCAGGTCATGATCTCACAAGCCCTGTGTTGAGCTCCATGCTCAGCATGGAGCCTGCTTGGATTCTCTCTCCTTTCTTGCCCCTCCTCTACTCATGCTTTCTCTCTATCTCTCAAAATAAACAAACAAACATAAAAAAAAAAAAAAAACGTTGTGAACTCCAGGAAATTTTGACATGGTGATAAACTAAATCAAGGGGTGGGGTTTAGGATGTCCAAGGACGATCTGAGATTGGAACTAGAAAAGACATTAGAAGTGAAAGGGAATAATCTTAATATATTGTGCAATTCTACCTAGGACTCTGGCAGAATCCAGTGTGTCAATTACCTAAACTGAAATTTTAGGTATTAGTTTAAATCATATATCAAACTGGCAAATTTAGGTTTGTTCCCCTACTATCTAACCACCCCTTCTCCCAGCCAATGAAAGGAAGTGAGAAAGAAAAAAAGAGTGTAGGGAATATTTATAGATACTATCAATAGAACTCCCTTTCTATTATACAGAAAAAATTTTCAAAGCTAATGGCCTGCTAAACAGTCTTAACCGTGTTTTTAAAATCTTTGCATAACATCAAACATTGATAACCAGGAACATATAAGAAAATTAATACCTCTTTAAACTAATCAAAACATATATGCTAAAGGAACAGTCTGAAATTATGCAATGTCAGCAGCTCACCAAGCACTGTGTGTGTGCGTGTGTGTATGTATGTGTGTGCGCATGTCTCTTTTGTTCAAGAAGCCAAGCCACCATGCACTGTGTCCAAACTCTACAGTACACAAGGGCCCAGCTGAAAGTACAAACAGTGCTAAGAATTCTACATTTTAAGGCTACAATTACAAATCTAAATCTGCTCAGAGTTCTTTAAGAAGCACCTTTCTCTTTTGCAAAAATGGACTAGTGATGGCCCTATGAGCCACTATGATGGGCACTGAAAAGAATTAGATAACAAATGATCACACTTACCCTTGTTACTCTAAAAGGGGACTACCACAAACCTATAATTGAGCATAGGCATTTCTTCTATTGCTGAATAACTCATGTTCTGTAAAATAAAACTATCTGAATTTACAGAGAAAACAGAATTGGAGCCAGACAACTCAAAATCAGTGGAATTTTAAAATCTGAGTTCTAACAAAACAATACCAATCCTTATAAAAATATTAGTGTAGTTTTTTCCATTGGCATTTGTATCTAGAATAAGCCAGTCCACCCTTTAAAGCTTCATACACTGGAGCTCATATTCCTTTTGATGTGAGTTCTTGAAGACAATCACTTCTAACAGAGACCAGTTCAATAAAAATTATCATATAGAGATAGCCTTATTCATCAGTGGATTATTTTTAACACAGTGAACTATCTTCACAACTTCTGAAAAGCAACCTACAATTTCCTCAGATCTTTTAACATAGTGGAATATATAGTATTTTTTAAGCCAATAAACCAGCAATTTACTGCACTATAGGATGGCACATTTACAGACTTTTCAGCACTTTTTTTTTTTTTAATATTTTTTATTTATTTCTAGGAGAGAGAGAGAGAGACAGCGTGAGCAGGGGAGGGTCAGAGAGAGAGGGAGTCACAGACTGAAACAAGCTCCAGGCTCTGAGCTGGCAGTCAGCACAGAGCCCGACGCAGGGCTCGAACCCACGAACCGCGAGATCATGACCCAAGCGAAAGTCGGACGCTTAACCGACTAAGCCACCCAGGCGCCCCATCAGCACTTTTCTTATACCATTAAGGTTTTCTCTCTTTGATTGTGAAAAAAATTGCCCGTGCTCATTCCAAAACATTAATATGTTTTAAGTGTTTTGAAAAACACCCACATCAAATTCTTCATTACATTGACATCATTCCCCTATATGCCTAATGTTAAGTTTTTCAGAGAAAAGGAAAATCACATAGGTCAGAAACAAATCTACATAAAGAGAGAAAGAACACTGGAGAATAAGTGAAGGTAAAACAGTAACTTTCATTTTTCTTATTATTTTAAATTTTTTAATGTTTATTTACTTTTAAGCAAGATAAGAGACAGAGTAGGAGCAGAGGAGGGGCAGAGAGAAAGAGAGACACAGAATTTGAGGCAGTCTACAGGCTCTGAGACCAATGTGGGGCCCAAATTCATGAACCACGAGATCATCAGCTGAAGTTGGAGGCTTAACCAACTGAGCCATCCAGGCACACCATATTTTTCTTATTCTTAGTGGATCTAATAGGTAACAAATCTGTTTCAAAATAATTATAACAATGATATAGTTGATTATGAATGTGCTCATGCATGTGTATATGCTTATATATGCTGTGTATAAGTGAAATAAATGACAGAAGTGATTTAAAAAAGAGGAAAAATAGTATTATTTTGTCATTATAAGGTACCTCCTGGGTTATTTCACAGCAAAGTTGGATTAGCTGTAAATGTAACCTTTAAAAAGAGTTTTTTAAAGAGGGCACCTGGATGGCTTAGTCAGTTGAGCAGCCAACTCTTGACTTAGTCTCTCACAGGTCATCATCCCAGGGTCATGGGATCTGGTCCTGTAAAAGGCTGTGTGCTGGGCATGGAGCCTGCTTAAGATTCTCTCCATCCTTTTCCGCCACCCTGTCCCACCCCTCTCCACTGCTTGCTCGCTCTCTCTAAAAATAAAAAATATACATAAAGTATAATTAATATTCTAAGAAAGGAAAAAAGTGGAATCATATGTTTCATTAAAACCACAAAAGGCATTAAAAGTATGGAAGACAAAAACAGGAGCAAAGAACAAGGGCAACAGATAGAAAACAGTGACAAATATAGTAGATATTAATCTAATACATAAATAATCACTTTAAACATCAATGGTCTAACTATCCCAATTAAAAGTCAGTGATTGTCAGAGTGGGTCAAAAAACAAGACCCAACTATATGTTATCTATAAGAAACCAATTTTAGGCGGCCCGGGTGGCTCAGTCAGTTGAGTGTCTGACTTCGTTTCAGGTCATGATCTCATGGTTTGTAGGTTCGAGCCCCGCGTTGGGCTCTGTGCTGACGGCTAGCTCAGAGCCTGGAGCCTGTTTCGGATTCTGTTTCTCCCTCTCTCTCTGAGCTTCCCCTGCTCACGCTGCCTGCCTCTCTCTCTCTTTCTCCCTCTCTCTCTCAGAAATAAATAAAACATTAAAAAAATTAAAAAAAGAAACCAATTTTAAATATAAAAACACATTCAGATTAACAGTAAGGAGATGGATTACAGAGGGGCATTACCCCATAACAAAAAGGTCTACATCCAAGAAGATAATAATCTTTAATGTGTATGTGACTAAGAAAAGAGCATCAAACTATGTGAGGCAAAAACTGAAAGAACTGCAAGGAGAAATAAATGGAACTGCTATTATAGTTGAAAACTGTAAGACTCCCTATATCAGAAATGCACAGATGCAACAGGCAGAAAACCAGTAAGGATACAGCTGAACCATTCATCGACTAGGCATAACTGACCTTGACAGACTACCTCATTCAACAACAGCGGATTATACATTCTTCTCAAGTTAATAAGAAACATAAAAGAGGGGTGCCTGGCTGGCTCAATTGGAAGAGAATGTGAATCTTGATATCGGGTTGTAAATTTGAACCCCACATTGTATGCAGAGATTACGTGAAAATAAAATCTCAAAACACACACGTATGCATGTGTATGCACGCGCGCGCACACACACACCAAGGGAAGAAAGAGAGACTGCATTTTAGACATAAAACAAACTTTAGTTTAAAAAAAATTCATGTAATGTCTGCTGTCAGACCACAATGGAATTAAATTAGAAATCAATAATAAACAGGAGTGCCTGCTTGGCTCAGTTGGAAAAGCATGCAACTTTCGATCTCAAAGTCATGTATTCAAACCGCACAACAGCACAACAGGTGTAGAGATTACTGAAAGTTAATTAATTTAAAAAAAATCACTAACTGAAAAATCTCCACATACTTGAAAATCAAATTACACATTTTAACTAATGCATGGGACAAAGAAGAAATCTGAAGATAAATATTAATATAAGCTATATGAAAATGCACATACAAGTCACCAAAATTTGTAGGATGCAGTGACAACAGTCCTTGTGGGAAAGCATAAAAGAAAGTTACACAATATATAGCAATAAATGATTAGAAATTTTTTTAAAAATCTAAAAACCCATCATACAAGCTTCCACTTCAGGAAACTGGAAAAAGAGTGTATTAAACCCAAAGTAACCAGAAGGAAGGAAGAAATAATAAAAACTAGAAAACTCAATAAAACTGAAAATACAAAATTAAAAATCTGAAACCAAAAAATAGTTCTTCAAAAAGATCAATAAACTCCAAAGTCTCTAGCCGGACTAGGAAAAAGAGAGATGACACAAATTACTTAGATTAGAAATTAAAGAGGAGACATCACCACAGATCCTACGAACACTAAAAGGATAATAAAGGAATGTTATGAACAATTCTTAAGTCCACAAATATAATAGGTGAAATGGGCCAATTCCTTGAAATGTACAACTTGCCATAACTCATACAAAAAGAAATACACGTGGGAGTTGGTGGTGGGGAGATGGTTTAAACAGGTGATGGGGATTAAGGAGTGTACTTGTAATGAGCACTGATTACTGAATGGAAGTGTTGAATCACTATACTGTACACCAGAAACTGTATATTAATTAACTGGATAACCTTAAAAATATACTCCTGGGTTTGGTATAAATAAAATATGTAAATTAAAAAAATAGACCTTCTGAATAGGTCTATATCCATTAAAGAAAGTGAATCAATAATTAATAACCTTCCAAAAGAGAAAGTACCAGGCCCAAAGGGATTCACTGGTAAATTCTACCAGTGGTAAATTTCTAAGGAAGTAATTTTACCAAGCCTCTACAATCCCTTTGAAAAGACAGAAGCAGAAGGACCACTTTCCTAACTCATTCTTTGGGGCCAGCATTACTCTAATACCAGAACCAAAGATATTAGAAGAAAACTACAGATCATTTGCTTCATGGAAATAGGTGCAAAAATCCTCAACAAAATATTAGCAAATTAAATTCAGCAATGTATAAAAAGACTTGCATACCATGACCAAGTGGGATTTATGCCAGGTATGCAAGACTAGCTTGACATTCAAAAATCAATGAATGTAATTCATCACATAATCATATCAATAGATACACAGAAAGCATTTCACAAAATTCAACACTAATTCAGGATAAAAACTCTGTTATACTAAAAAACAAAAACAAACGAAAATACTCTCAAGTTAACTAGGACAAGAGAGAATTTCCTCAACCTGATAATCTACCAAAAACCTACAGCTACATTATACCTAATGATATAAAACCAGAAATTTTCCCACTAAGATTAAGAACAAGGCAATATAGGGGAGACTGGGTGGCTCAGTCGGTTAAGCGTCCAACCTCAGCTCAGGTCATGATCTTGTGGTACATGAGTTCGAGCCCTATATGGGGCTCTGTGCTGACAGCTCAGAGCCTGGAACCTGCTACAAATTCTGTGTCTCCCACTCTCTCTGCCCCTCCCCCACTCACACTCTGTCTCTGTCTCTCAAAAAATAAATAAACGTTAAAAAAAAAAAGAACAAGGTAATATATGCCCTCACTTCTAATTTTCAACATCATAGAAATCCTAGCTAATGCAATAAGGAAATAAGAGATGCAACGGTTTGTAAGGAAGATATAAAACTTTTTGTTCATAGGTAACATGATTATCTATAGGAAAAATCCAAAAGAATTACACACAAAAAGCCCTGCAACTAATAATTACAGTAAGGTTGCAGGATACAAAGTGAATATACGAAGTCAACTGCTTTCCTATAAACTGGCAATGTGTAAGTGGAATTTGACTTAAAAACATATTACCATTTATATTAGCATGACCATAAATGAAATACTTAGATATAAGTCTTATAAAATATATGCAATGTCTATATGTGAAAAACTTCAAAACTCTGATGAAAGATATTAAGGAGCTAAATAAATAGATTCCATGTTCAAAGACTTACTATTGAGGAACCTTGGGGGCTCAGTCAGTCAAGAACCCAACTTTTGATATCGGCTCAAGTCGTGATCTGACTGTTGTGAGATCGAGCCCCCTGTTAGGCTCTGTGCTGAGTGTGAGACCTGCTTGGGATACTCTCTCTCTCTGCCCCTCCTCCACTTGCATTCTCTCTCTCTCTCTCTCTCTCTCTCTCTCTCAAAAATAAACATAAAAAAAGACTCAACATTGTCAATATGTCAGTTTTTTCCAACTCAATCTACAGATTCAATAAATCAATTCTTTTTATATTTTATTTCTAAACAATAAAATGGGCAACCCAATTAAAAAATAGACAAAGATCTGAACAGACACCTCACCTAAGAACATACAGATATGGCAAATAAGCATATAAAAAAAAGTTCAACATCATATGTCGGGAATTGCAAATTAAAACAACAGTCAAATACCTTTACATACCTACTGAAATAACCAATATCCAAAACACTAATATCAAATGCTGACAAAAATATGGAGCAGAATCATCTCATTCATTGATGATTGGAATGCAAAATAGTACAGCCACTTTGGAAGACAGTTTGGTTAACTTCTTACAAAACTAAACATACTCTTACCATACAATCCAGCAAATGCACATCTTGGTATTTACCCAAATAAACTGAAAATTTATGTTCACATAAAAAAAATCTGCACATAAATGTTTATAGAAGTTTTACTCATAATTTCTAAAACCTGGAAGTAACCAAGACAACTTCAAAAGGTGAAAATATAAGTAAATCATGGTACATCCAGACAAGAGAATATTTAGCACTAGAAAGAGATATGCTATCAAATCAGGAAAAGATTTGACAAGTTTTCTTTGAAAACTTAAATTCATATTATTAAGTGAAAAGCAATTTGAAAAGACTGTACACTGTATGATTCCAACTATATGACTCTAGAAAAGGCAAAACTATGGAGACAGTAGAAAGATTAGTGGCTGTAAGGGGTTGGGGGAGAGAAGGATAAATTGGACAGAACACAGAGGATATGTAGGGCAGTGAAACTATTCTGTATGATACTACAGTGGTGTATATATGCCATATACATTTGTCCAACCCATAGAATGTATAACACCAAGAGTGAACCCTACTAATAAACTATCGACTTTTGGTGATAATGATGTGCCTATACAGTACTACTGTGGTATGGGAGGTCAGTAATGGGGGATTTTACATAAGTGAGGTGATAGGGGATATATGAGAACTCTCTGTACTTTCTACTCAATTTTGCTCTTAACCTAAAACTGCTTTAAAATAAAATTTAAAAAATATATATAATGAGTTTAATCGAAATATTACCTTCTTCAAAGATGTCTAAATGCCATGACATAAAGTATTTCTTTACCATTTTGTAGCTCTTACTCCATTTTGTAATTCACTTGAATTTCTGCTCTTCTGTCAGAAACTGTCACTCAAGTATTACAATTTCTTTAGGATTGTTTTTCATTCAACTTTTCTGTTTCCCATTCAAGTACAATAAAACAAAACCAGACCTTTCTCATGTATTTCCACATTATAGAGGATTTAAAAGGTAATAAATGCAAAACTAACTTGCCAACTTCACATTATACCAATATAAAGCTACTCTTATTTGCAATTTATTAATGAAATGTTAGTCTCTTTACTCTCTGAATGTCAGACCAAGTTCATAGTCCCATTTGTCCAACTTCTCAATGGGAAATTCATCACCTGATTTTACTTCTTTTCCTTTCTACTGCTACAAAAGAAAGCACGAACTATAAATATTCACTTTTGTAGGTCTGCAAGAAATTATTTTCTTTCAATCTAAAAAGACTGACCTGACAGCTTCTAACCTAAATAGCAACAGTTCTCTCTTTTCCTGGTAAATGTCTAATTTTGCTTAAAAGAATTTCCTTATCAAGACTGCCAATTATCAGAGAAATCTGAATATATAGGGACTAATTTGGGGAAACAGATTTTTCTCCCAACACCCAAGACAGCTGGGTGATTCAGTAGATACTGATCAGGTCAGGTTTCCTCAAATAAGACTTAACCATGTTTCTTCCCTTTTTACAACCTCGGAGGATCAGAATATGTCTGTGTCAAAATCTGTGCATTTTCCCATATGCAACCTAGATGAAAGTAACTGCTCATCATTTCCAAGAAGAAAATGCCAGCACTCTAAGCTTTTACCACCAGATGAGAGAGAACATAATTGTAGTAGAGTCTGTCAGTAACTCACCCATATCCCCTAAAACTTAGCAGTTCAGAACTCAAAGACCTGACTTCCAAATGTCAGCACCTGTATTTCTTTTACCCAGGGCTTTTCTGTTGTTGCATGAGCCTGCTTTGTCACCAGAGTGGCAGAACAGGGCGAGGGAATTAACACATCAAACAGCCTTCACCTAGTAACTGATGGGACGTGATGTACAAACACTCCAGCTTCCTTACCTCTCAAATGGGTTAACTCAGGCATGTATTTTACCATGGCTCCCCAAGTTTCTCATGGAATAATTAAGCTCCATTCTCTTACAATAGTAAACTACTTGATAAGACCCTCTTTATTAGCTTTCAAATCTGTGCCTTATTATGTATAGGTGCTTTATATTTAGTATTTCATCTAATTATCTCTAGAACTCTTAAAGGTAGGAATCTGATTCAAAGGGTTAAAAATAACATTAACCTTTGTGCAGAGTCACAGAGCAAGCCATGACTGTAGGTGCAAAACCTGCGTTCCTTCTCCAAAAGAACAGAACACGGGGGATGGTTCTATTCATATTATAAGGATTATACTTCAAAACTACAAAAAACATAAAATTGTATTTTCCTTTCCAAAGAAAAACAGCTTTTAAAAAAAATTCTAAAAGACACCAGTAAACCAAAAGTTATTTTTAAAGTAATTAGTAATGTCATTATGAATTAATCTATTGACCACATGGTGGGGGGGAGAAAAGGGTCAAGTCAAATATATAATGGAAATGGTAATGGCGAAGGTGAGTGCTTTCAAGTTTCCTAAAAATTATATTCCTTTACAGCTAAATTCACTAATCATAATGAAGAAATTTGTTTTTCATATCAGGACTTAAAAAAAAAGGAATAGAAGACATTTACAATAATATAATCTAAGATTTTTAAAATAAGCATAATTCATTTATCAATTTTTAAGTTACAAATGTTAAATATTATAATAAAACACTTTTAAATGTACATGTTTTGTCATGCTGTATTTCATTTATCCATTCATTGCATATACACTCATGCTGGTTCTAAGATCTATAAGATATATCTTATGGCCAGTTTTGCACTAGAGACAAAGGAAGGGAGTGGGAGGATAAAGTAAAACTAAACTACAGAATGGACAGAGAAAAAACAAACATGGAGAAAAATTTCATAGACTACCAAACCCAATTTTTGTATCTTCAAAACTATATTTTCAAATATAGAAAAATTCATTTAATTAACAAATACAAAAATAAAAAACACTAAAAAGCAGATAATGCTAGGCAATGAATATACAATAACAACAAAAGTAGTATTTGCCTTTAAGTTACTTAAAATTAAGTTGAAGTAAACTTTAGTATTTGCCACTGTAGACCTTACAATTGAGAAGTCTATTCATATTCAGTAAAGATAATGAAAATGTAATTGCATTAGCACTACTTAAAATTTAGGTCCACAAAATGCATTTTAAAATATATTTTATGTTTAAGGTTTAACTTGAACTTCATTCATTAAAAAAATATTCATCTACATTTGAAAAGTGAATTTCCAGAAATATACAGGAAATAACAAAAATAAACTTAAAAAAATAAAAATAGACTAAAAAAACTTATCAAGACAAATGTGTTAAATTACTAAATGAATTTAACCTGTAAAATAACCTCAATTTTAAAAAAACAGAAATCATTTTTATAATCACATCAAAAGATACAAATAATTAAGTTTGTTTTTTCTCAAAATTCAGTCATCAAATTAATAAAATGCTAAAAAATAATATTTCCCACATTATTAGTATTAAAAATATTCAAAGCAAAGTTAATATCCAATTTTGGGGAAGACACATAAAATCAAGAAATGCAAATATAGTTCAAATAGCAAAAAAAAAAGAACAAAAAACCTGAACAATTATCAAATAATTCAGTGACTTTAAGAATTCAAAGTTATTATATTAATTTAGTGTTAATGATCTGAATCAATCAGATGAATGTAAACTGTGAACAAAGTAGATCTAAATTCTAGAAATAGAGATATAAGCTTTAGTAACCAAGGATCTTAATATTAAATGGCCAGGGGCACCTGGATGGCTCAGTCGGTTGAGCGTCCGACTTCAGCTAAGGTCATGATCTCATGGTTAGCGGGTTCCAGCCCCATGTCGGGCTCTGTGCTGACAGCTAGCTCAGAGCCTGGAGCCTGTTTCGGATTCTGTATTTCCCTCTCTCTCTGACCCTCCCCCGCTCGCCAGCTTGCTCACGCTCTCTCTATCTCAGAAAAAAACAAAATTTTTAATAAAACAAATGGTCAATAATGCAGGAAGCTAGAAGTATATCTTAAAGAATATTAAACTTCTTAAATTCATTATTTTCCTAAAATATATGTCCTTGAGCCTGTCCAAGCTGATTACAGGAAAAAGAAAGAATGAGAAATAAACTTTCCAAGCCCAAACCCAATTTTTCCCAGGCTACTTTACTTCAATTTTCCTTAATAAACTGCCAAAATTGACAAGAAAAGAAGTGAAATGTATATTGCTTGATGTTCTGTATAAAAAATCTTTTAATAGTTTTCTATCTCCCTATTCCTGAATATTTTATATAAATGTCTAAACTAAGTGTTCTCTGACTAAACTTAAGGAATAAAAGCAAATCTTTTATTTTCTTTCATAGTTTACGTCAAGTTGGTTTCCATATAACAGCCAGTGCTCATCCCAAAAAGTGCCCTCCCATGCCTATCACTCGCGTTCCCCTCTCCCCCACCCCCATCAGCTCTCAGTTTGTTCTCAGTATTCAAGAGTCTCTCATGGTTTGGGGTGCCTGGGTGACTTAGTCGGTTAGGCATCCGACTTTCGCTTAGGTCATGATCTCGCGGTTTGTGGGTTCGAGCCCCGCGTCGGGCTCTGTGCTGACTGCCAGCTCAGAGCCTGGAGCCTGTTTCAGAGTCTGTGTCTCCCTCTCTCGCTGACCCTCCCCTGCTCACGCTGTCTCTCTCTCTCTCTCCTAGAAAATTTAAAAATATATTTAAAAAAAGAGTCTCTCATGGTTTGCTTCCCTTAAAGGCAAATCTGAAAATGTCTTAACCAATCAGTATTTATATGCTTGTTATATATGAGATTTTTTTTAAGTTTAAAATGTGGTTTTCAGGGGTGCCTGGCTGGCTCAGTCACTAAAGCATGTGACTCCTGACCTCAGATTACTGAGTTTGAGCCCCATGTTGGGGGTAGAGATTACTTGAAAATAGATAATAAGTAAAAACACAATGAAATGTACTTTCCATTCTTACTGTGTGTTGGGTTATTAAGACTAACAGATAAATTAGCAAATCATATAGAACAAAATATGATATAATGATAAACTATATGGCAAATTAAGTACTAGAGGTGATCAATAAAAGAAAATCCTAATGAAAGTCAAAACAGTCTAGGAAGACATGATTTTCTGATTTTTGTTTCTAGCTTAAAAGAGACAAACTTTCCCATTAGCTGTCTACAACAGGAAAGTAAATAATTTACTAAATTTACCTATTAAATTTCACTAAATTGAATTACTTTAAAAGCATTATATATATATAAATTGGTAAATTTCTGAACATCTTTCAGAACACATGTACTTAATAATTTCTGCAGCTATTAGCATCAATGAATGATACGTTTACAAAGTTGCACAGTCCAGTAGTAAGAACACTGGTTTTAAGTCTCACATACATGGACAAGAATTCTAGTTCCATCAATTATTTGGCTTTTTGACCATGGGCAAGTTACTTAACGATGCTGAGACTGTTTCTTCTTAAGTGAAATAAGGATAACAACAATCACTTCCAATGATTATTGAAAGGATTAAATAACACAACATATGTAAATAGCACAATGCCAGTTAGAAAAAAATAATATGTGCTTAATATTAACTCCCACATTCAAACACATTTCAAATATAGTAATAACAGAACACCAAAAGACTGAAATGCTCTGTTTTACATTTATTCTTCACCATACAAACTGATACACTGATTTTATTAGTAAAAATTAATGTGTTCAGCTTCTAATTCTGTAATGATTCTCATTCATCTCTGAGAATTTGATAAAAATGATGGACTTCTTCCTCTCAAAATACCACATATGCACAGCATTTCACATCAATTTAGGGACATTAACAGATTCCATGAAAGCTACATTGAAAGCCATGTTCTATCTAGCTATTTAAAAAAACTTAATTCAAATTAAATAAAATCTAAAAATTCAGTTCCTCAGCTGCACTGGCCACATTAAAGTGCCCAATAGCCACATAAAGCTAGTTGATAACACAGATACAGAAAATTTCTATCATCTCAGAAACTTCTATCAGATAGAGCTGTTATGAAATATCAACATGGTGTAATATATAAAACTATTTTACCTCTGTGTTTGGTTTTAAACATCTAGATACACCTCTTTTTAAAGTAGACTCTCAAGAGTACAGAGACTATGAATATTTTGCCCACAAATGAATCTTCCAGGTCCAGAACATAGTAAGTATTCAATAGGTATTTAACAGCTGACACTATAATTGACTAAATTGGTAAAGACCAGAGCTGAAAGGTGTGAACTCAAGGAGTATATAAATATGTAATTTTTTAAAAATGGGGAGGCGCCTGGGTGACTCAGTCTGTTAAGTATCCAACTCTTGATTTTGGCTCAAGTCATGATCTCAGGGTCATGAGTTCAAACTCCACGTAAGGCTCCACACTGAGTGTAAAGCCAACTTAAGATTCTGTCCCTCTCCCTCTGCTCTTCCCCTGCACCGTGTCCCCTCCCTCTCCTGCCCTCAAAAGTAAATAGTTCCCAACTTAAAAAAAAAAAGAGATCAACTTACATATACTCTCAACTAATAAACTCCTAAAGCCAATGAGGTCTCCCTGCATGCAGACTAAATTTTTTAATTTTGACTATGCGTATTGGCTAAAATATGCAAAATTTTCAGCCTTGTCTATAGCCTATTCTATTCAAGAATAGGAAAGATGCTTACTTTTAGCTAGAGTGTACATTACTCCTATATGGATTTTTCCTAGAGTAGTTAACTCATTTTTAAACAGTATGTATATATTCACACATAGTTCAACAAACAAACATTTTAAAAATTCACCAAAGTTTTAGAATTTAAAGATTATGGCACTAAAGTATTAGAAAACCTAATGTATCTTGAAATCAAGACAAAATTGCTTCTATATACAGAACAGTAAAAGGTCTAATAATAATTTTGCACTTACACTGCCACATTTTTTCTAATGGTATATTCATCCAAATCATCATCAGAGCTGCTATCAGTTGCATCAGAATCCAGACCATCTTCAACATGAGACAACAGCCCTGTAGCAGACAGTGCAAATCTTTGGATTTCTGCAGCTGTACACCGTGCAAAGCCATTTTTTGTATCACTCCACAATTTATTCTCTGCAGTCAACATGTTGACTTCTGGCTTAATTTCAGTGCATTTAGGTAAACTGCTATCCAAAACTGTGGTAGGTTCATGAAAGATCTTCATTTGGGGGAGCTGATGTTTCACAGAAAATTTCATTTGTTGACCATAGTGCTTAACAACATGCTTTGCCAGGAGCATCTGCAAATGTTTCTGAGTTCTTCTAGCCTGGCTAAGTAAAATTTTCTGTTTACTTACGCAATGAAGTAAACGAGCATTCACTTCTTCCTCTTTTTCAGCAGCTGAGAAACTAACAGGCACATTTGAGTGGCCAGGCCCAATTTTCTTTTGAGCACAGTGCAATAAACCCTTTTTAATTTCAGTATCAGTAACTTTATCCAAAAGTGCATTCTTTTGGTACCATTTACAGTTTTGCAGTTGTACTTTATCTACATTAGTGTCTTTGGTTGTATTTGAATCCAAAATAATTTGTACATCTGTCATGCACTGGCTTGTGGTATCTGACAGAGGTTCCTTTCTGATGAACTCTTCAGAACGAGAATGACAGATTTTATTAAGCTGAATGTTGCTGCCATTACACAGTATGTTTTTCAGCTTACTGCAGTTGGGTTCCCCTAATTTCCTTTGTTTGTAATTTTCACTGTATTTATTTAATGTAGAGTTAGAACTCATTAAAAGAACCGTCTGATAATGTTTTGAAGACTGAGAGGAGCCAAAATGTTTTAAATTCACAAAGTTAGTGTTAAGAGTAGGTTCAGGAGTTGGAAATCCCAGCATCTGAGACAAAGTGTCTCCCTTTAGCTTTTCATCTACAGTTCTTGGACTTTCCATGCATAGCATCTTGTCAGACTCCATGGTGCTTGGTAAAGATGAAAAGCAGATACCCTTTGTTGCTGCCTCCCTCAGAGCCGGGGTCATGGCGAATCCTGCAGATAATTACTGGAAACCTAAAATAATGTAAAAATAAATGATCAAATATCTAGAATAAAAGGTTTATGCTTATACTTTTTCCAAAGGCAACATTTTCAATGTTTCTGATTAAAATGTAAATGAAACCAAATTCCTCCTTTATTTCCTAGCTCCTAATAATATCTGTTCTTTCCTAATTCATAAGGAATTCAATAAAGACTAAACTATTCTTCACTCTGACTGTGGGCCCAGTTCCAAAAATTCCAATTCAGGTTGCACATTACCTAGCACGTGTTAGACAAATGCTTGTGGATGTGCCTCAGGACTCCTTCTTTGTTTTCTTTTCTTTTTTTTGACAATGTTTAATGAAAGGCAAAAAAAAAAAATATTCCAATCTGGAATCAGGGAATTATATTTGAAAATGTGACTTAATCTCATACTTTATGCCAAAGTAAGAATTACTTATCTTTATAAAATATAGTAAACTGCTCAAAACCTCCATTTCTCAACTTAAAGTTCATAATCTGAACAGTATAAATATTAACTAAAATACTAAATAATGTTAAAAGATGTAAGTAACTGCATTACAAAAAAAAGTATATAATTTCACAACTGTTAAAAATATTATGATAGCTAAAACCTGCTTGATCAGCAATGTGCAAACATTTTTCATGAAAAAGCATCTGTAATAATTTTTTTCCCTTTTCACAATGTAGAGTGATCAGTTATAATTATAAAAGCTGTTACTCCTGCTTGGAACATACTGGGGACTGTAACAGACGACTAGTAAAGATTAATCCTATAACTAAACAAATTTCATTGTATTTTATCAAAAGAAAAAGTGTAACCCATATAGTCTGATTAATTAAATAAGCTAATCCTATACCATTGAAAATAATGAAGACTGCATAGTGAAAAAAATCAGTATATCATTAAAAATTATGAGTTTTATAAGATATTCTGCAAATTTACTCCATAATTTTTGTTTCAATGCATGACAGTTAGTAGTCATTTAAATGGCCATGCTCTCATATCGTATGTCCCTAGGAGCTAGCTGTTAACTCTATACCCTTCACTGCTGTATAAAAACACAAGACCAATAGGGGATCCTTCACAAAGACTAGCAAAAATGATCAAAGGTCAAAAGGCATGAAAGTTTTAATGCAGTTAAAAAATATGTATACAGGCTTAAATGCAAATTATAGTCTAGGAAAATATATTGGCAACATATATTATAGAAAAGAATTCATATCCAGAATACATAAAGAACTCCTACAAATGAGGAAACTAGTTAGACACTTCACAGATGACATCCAAATGGTCATTAAATACATATTCAATCTCACTAGTAATGAAGGAATTATAGATTAATAAAGCAAAAGACCAGTTTTCCAGCCACTAAATTGAAAACAATGTTTTAAATCTGAAATATCAGTTATTATGACAATGTGGATAAATAATATTTCTCACATCTATCTGGACTATAAATTGATTCAAAATTTGACAATCTGGAAAATGTTTTTGTCACAAGTGCACAAAACAGCAGTGTTTCTAGCAGAAAAATACTCTTTCAAAGCAACCCAGATATCTAACAATAAGAGGATGCATAATAAAGCACACTGGAATACTATACAGCAATTAAAAAGAATGATCTAAATTTATATATATCAATATGCACAAATCTCAGAGTATAAAGTTAAAAACAAAAGAATGGTACAGTATATAATATGCTACCAAATAAATACAATACAAACATAAGCTCTTTTTGCTGCATCTACTGTGAGAATAAAAATTATTCTCAGTAATCAAACTGTCGACATTCCAGAAAATGCCAATGTCACTCTGAAGAGATGCACTGTTATTGTGAAGGGTTCCAGAGGAACCCTGCAAAGGAACTTCAATTACATCAATGTAGAACTCAGTCTCCTTGGAAAAAAAAAAAAGAGGCGGCTCCGAGATGACAAATGGTGGAGAAATAGAAAAGAACTGGCTACTGTTCCTACTATCTATAGCCATGATCAAGGGCATTACACTGGGCTTCCAAGATGAGATCTGTGTATTCTTCTCCATCATCAACATTGTTACTCAGAAAAATGGCTCTCCTGTTGAAATCCAAAATTTCTTGGGTGAAAATACATCCACAGGGTTTGGATGAGACCAGGTGCTGCTTGTTCAATATCTCAAGTCCAGATAGATGAGTTAATTCTTGAAGAAAATGACATTGAACTTATATCAAACTCAGTTGCTTTGATGCAACAAGCCACAACAATGAAAAACAAAGATGTCAAAAAAAAAAAGTCTTGGATGGTTATCTATGTTTATGAAAAAGGAAACTTTAGCAGGCTGATAAATAAGATCTAAGTTGTCCAGCTACAGAAACATTAAGATGCCAGATGTATTTTAGACTTGAGAGATTTAAAAAATGCAATAAAACCTGTATTGATTTGGGGGAAAAAATACAAACACAAGACCACACCATATATATGTAAGTGTGTGTGCATTTATGTGTTTACAAGAAAAAAAAAAAAAAAACAGAAAAATACCAACCAAATCCGTAATAGTATCGCACATCAGATAATTTCCATGAAACAAAACTAAAAGTGGTAGCGTAAGAGGAGTTGAGTTTCAACTACAAACTTTGGCACTTGGAGGAAAAAGACTTAAATACAAAATGAACACATGTTAATGGTTGTTAATTCTATGTGATAAAAATACAGATATTTGGGGGCACCTGGCTGGCTCAGTCAGTAATGCATGCAACTCTTAATCTTGAGGTTGTGAGTTCAAGCTCTACATTGCTTGTAGAGAGCTTACTTAAAAAATAGAGAGGTGTGGGGCGCCTGGGTGGCTTAGGCGGTTAAGCGTCCGACTTTCGCTTAGGTCATGATCTCGTGGTTCGTGGGTTCGAGCCCCGCGTCGGCTGTGCTGCCAGCTCAGAGCCTGGAGCCTGTCTCAGAGTCTGTGACTCCCTCTCTCTCTGACCCTGCCCTGCTCACGCTGTCTCTCTCTCTCTCTCTCTCTCCTAGAAATAAATAAAACATTAAAAAATTTAAAAAAAGAGGTGTTTGCCCTTTTTATACTTTACTGTGTAATGTCTCAAAAAACGTAGACATTTTTCTCTCTCCAAAGTCTACATACCTCAAAGTTACTAATTTTATGAGACATATTCTATTATCTTCTAATTTATAAACATCTACAATAGTATTTAGATAACTACACTGCTCTCTGAGGAAAACTATGTTAATCACAGATGAGGTGGTCATATTCAAAAGATACTATACTTTATCCCCTCACCCCCTACTTTTTCTCACTTGAACAAGGTGCTAGAAATATAATCAAAGTGACTAGCAGCAGGGGCAGAAGGTAAAATGTCATGAGGCAGCAGAGTTCATCTTGGGCTCTTGATAAACTAAATACAAGGGGAAAACTAAAAAGAAGGGGTAAAAAATAGAGATTAATAGTTAAGAACTAGGGTTGGTAGCAAAAAAGAAATGTAGATTTAGACAGGATAAGACACATTTATGGTAAAGAACTAGAAGAAAATGCACACAAAAAAAAACCCTCTGGTGAGATCTCTAGGATTTACTTGGTAGTATCTACTAGTTTCTAAAATGATCTTAATAATCCCCACTTCCTGGTATTCATGCCCTTTCTTCTGGAGTATGGACTGGATTTAGTGACTTGCTTTTAGCAAACAGAATGCAGGAGAGGTGATGGGATAGCACTTCTGAGACTAGGTTACAGAGACTGTGGTTTTCACCTTGTCACCCTCATTCTGGAATGCCAGCTGCCATGCTCTGAGCTGCGAAGACCCACATGGCAATGGACTAATGTCTCCAGCCAACAGCAACAACTACCGAAAGCCTGCCAACAGTTATGTGAGTGATCTGAGAGACAGATCCTTCCCCAGTCAAGCCTTCAGATGATGGAAAATCCAGCCAACACACGGAATGAAGCCTTGTGCAAAATCTTGAGCCAGAAGCACTCAGCTCAGCCATGCTTAGATTCCTGATCCACAGAAGCTGTGAAATAGACTGTTACAAAACCATAGATAACTAACACATTTGGATATGAAGACTTTTGGGTTCTAGTCTCTGGAAGCCCCACCCATTTCACAGTTCCAATTCTAGGATTTACATAAAGTGCTTCTATATTCTATTCCCAAGTGTATCCTTATAAAATTCCCAGCCTAAAGTCTTTCTACTTTGCATCCAAAAGAAACTCATAAAACTAGAAGTCTCCTGTAAATAAGAAATTAAATGATGTTTGCGTAGTTTTTTTAATGTGATATATCATATGGATTGATTTGCAAATATTAAACCACCCACTTAATGTTTAATCATAAAACATAAATGCATTTAATCCATTTTTTTAAATTATTTAAGTATGCAATAATTACATACTAACAATGTATCCTGATTATTTTAAACTTTACCACTTCTAACTTCCTCCCTATTACATAAACTAATATTTCTAAGGACCTATGAAAGCTTGGATTTATGACTACTTTGTTAACTATTACAGGCATCCCTCATTTCATCATACTTCACTTTATTACACATCATTTTGTGTATTTTGTACAAAATGAATATTTTCAGGTTGTGCATTTTGTACAAAATGAATATTTTGGTAACCCTACATCAAGAAAGTCTACCGATGCCATTTTTCCCATAGCATATGCTGACTACATGTCTGTGTCACGTTTTCATAATTCTCACAATATTTCAAAGTTTTTCATTATTATTATATTTGTAATGTTGATCTTGATTGGTGATTATGACTCACTGAAAGTTCAGATGACAGTTTTTAGCAACATTTTTTAAAATTCAAGTACATACAGTTGACCCTTCAACAATGCAGGAGCTAGGGGTGCCAACCACCAACACTGCTGAAAACCCATATGTAACTTTGACTTCTCCAAAACTTAACTACTAGAAACTTTACAAATAATATAGTCAATTAATACATTTTATGTGTTATATGTATTATATAGTAAATTCTTACACTAAAGCTAGAGAAAAAGAAGTGTTAAAAAAGTTATAAAAGAAAATACATTTACAATACTATATTTCTTGAAAAATACTGCATATAAGTGGACACACACAGTTCAAACCTATGTTGTTCAAGGACTAGCTGTATAGTTTTTGTTTTTTTTTTCAGACATAACGCTATTGCATACTTAATAGACAACCGTATAGTAAAAACATAACTTCTGTATGCACTGGAAAGCAAAAAATTAATTTGACTTTCTTTATTGCAGTATTTGCTTTGTTTTGAGGTCTAGCACTGAACTGATATTACAATATCTCCAAGGTAGGTTTATCATCAACATGAAAAATTATCTGACATGAAGCAGATGCTTGGTAAATATCTGGTGGATAAATAAGTGGTTCCCATTATACTTAGAATAAAATCCAAAATCACCCTTTCTCTGATCTACAAAGTTCTACATTATCAGGTCCCTGAATACTTCATATTCTACAGCTCTCTTCCTGGACTACCACACTCCAATAACACTGGCCTCCGTGCTATTCTTGAAACACACCAGAAAGTCCCTGCTTCAGGCACTTTGTACTTGTAATTCTCTCAGCCTGGAACAATTTTCCACAGATAAAATGGCTGGTCCCTCAATTCTTCCATATTTCTCCTCAGCAATCACCTTATCAAAGTCTTGACTTGACTAATATATGTTCAATAGCTTTAGCCCCTCAATTCATGCCATTCCATTCCCTCATACTGTTTATTATTAGTAATAGGTAGTGATAATTACCTATAATTATAGATTATAGTGATAATACTAATCACTACCTATTATTTTATTACATTCTAGTGAGGACTTTAAGAGAACTATATTTTGGTCAACATTCTAATCACCAGCACTTAAAACAATGCCTAGAACACAAAAATTGTCAGACATTTATTGACTGAATTAATAAACAAGTGAGTCATGATTTTGAACTGTGTTCAAAGATTTAGGTAGTAATAAATAGTAACAACACCTATCTTAATTATTATTTTCAAAACAACAGAATAGGAAAAGGAGAATTGCTTAAAGAGCATCTACACAAAAGTCTAACCATTACTTTACTACTAATGATGAAAGACTGAAAGCCTTTGCCCTATGATTCGTAATGACTTAAGATGCCTGTTATCACCACTCTTATTCATCCCCATACTATTGGTCTTAGCCGATGGAACAGATGAAGAAAAGAAATAAAAGGTACACATATTGAAAAGGAAAAAGTAAAACTGTTTCTATTCATGGAAGAAATGACTTTCTACACAGAGAATCCCAAGAAATCTATACAAAAAGCTCTCTGATCTCATGAGTTTACTAAGGTAGCAGAAATAAGGTCAAGATACAAACATCATTCATATTTCTAAAATGAAAAATTGGAAATAAAAAACACCATTAAAAAAATCAAGAAGACTTAAATAAATGGGAGTGATACACTGTGTTTATGTGTTAGTTTATTCACTATTGTTAGAGTGTTAATTCTTCTTAAATTTATCTATAGATTCAACACAATCCCAATCAAAATCTTGACAGAATTTTTTGCTGATATTAACAAGCCAATTCAAAAATATACTTGAAAAGGCATGGGACTAGAAACTAAAATAAGAAAAAGAACAAAGCTAAAGGATTCAAACTACCTATTCACCTACAGTAGTCAGAGTAAGTGCGACACTGGCAAAAGAATGAACACTTAATAGAAAGAATAGCTCCAAAACAAACCAGCACACATATGGTCAACTGATTTTTAACAAAGATGCAATGGCAATTCAATGTAGGAAGACTAGTTTTTTAAACAAATTGTTCTGGAGCAATAAGACAACCATATGCAAAAACCTGAAATTGAACCCATACCTCATATATGTTATATAAAAAATGGTCATATCCAATAGAATGGATCAAAGACATGAAAGTTAACTTAAAACCATAAGACTTCTAGAAAAATACACAGAAAAAAATCTCTGATACTAGGTTAGACAAAGATTTTTTTTAGATAGAACACCAAAAACATTATCATAAAGAAAAAAATGATAAACTAGACTTCCTCAAAATTAAAATACTAAAAAAATAAACATAGGGAATTACTTAAAACATAACTTAGGAGTCTCTGACATATATATGCAGAAGACAAATGTTTGAGTTACTAGAAATCAGATGTTCATACTCCCGAAAGATAAGAAGTTACCATTCAGGTTAACTTTATTTTTTTTTTTTTTAATGTTTTGTTTATTTCTAGGAGAGAGAGAGAGAGAGAGCGAGCGTGAGCAGGGGAGGGTCAGAGAGAGAGGGAGTCACAGACTGAAACAGGCTCCACGCTCTGAGCTGGCAGTCAGCACAGAGCCCGTTGCGGGGCTTGAACCCACGAACTGCGAGATCATGACCTAAGCGAAAGTTGGACGCTTAACCGACTAAGCCACCCAGGCGCCCCAGGTTAACTTTAAATAATGGTTTCAAGCATTCCATATTTTTAAACTGCATTTATTTTCAGTCAATCTTTACTTTTTATGCATGATGGACAACTGGTTAGGAGCAGATGCATACCGATTTAGAGCATAAAATGAATTCTGCAAATTCACCTCAATATTAAGCTAAAGAAATCTAGGTGAGTGATGTTGATTTGTCCCAAAAGTCCAAGTTCCTGAGTTTTCACACTACGGGTGGCAGTCAAAGGTTCAACATGCTGTAGCATTTTTCCCTCTGGAAATACATATGCTATAATGTATTGATGTGAACTCTATAGCCATAGTTTCCCTGCAACTATGTTTTTGTGCTTGCACAGAGTTTTGATGATGGTTGCTTTTTTCCTTATTTACGGGGGGGAAAAATGGCCTAAAAATTTTAAAGACTTACAAATACCAACTATAAAAAATATCAAACACATTTAAAAAATTAGTTCTAGAAGCTGTGTGTCACATGATTACAATTATTTTATAGCACTTAAAGGTATCTCCAGTATTCAGAAGTTAATTTAAAAAAAAACAAAACAGTAAGAATATCTAGCTACAAGTCATCTGCTTTTCATTTGAGTATAAAGACTGTCCATACCACAACATGTTATTTATAGAGAAGTGCTTGTGAATGGCAGCTGAAAAACAATTTCATCTTTTAAAAACAAAATAAAAACTTTCAAAAAGTTACAGAAATAAACAAGTTAAAAAAAGAAATGTTGACTTTTTAAAAGCAGAAAATGAAGAAATGGCCAACTTTGAGTCATAAATGGAATTTTGTCTATTTTTGGTAGAAGATTATTAACCTCCATTTAATATATATTCAATCTAAAACCAAACATTCAATAATTCAATTAATACACATCTATTGAGTAATATGTAACAGATGCCATCCCAGTTACTAGAAAGATAACAGTGAACATGCAAAATAAAGTTTGTATTCTCACAGAGCTTAAATTCTAGCAAAAGGTAGATAAAGAACAAATACACAAATAGGAAAATAACAAATAAAGATTCCATATTATTTTTATAAAAAATTAAACAGAGATACAGCATGCCAACATTAGGACAGGAGTTAATTTAGATCTGTAGATGAACAAAGGCCTTTGTGTTAGTGCCATCTGCTCTGAGACCTGAAATGACGACAAGCCAACTAAGATTTGGGGGTAAGAGTCTGCCAAGGAAAAATGACAACTAATAAAGAACTCTAAAGCAGGAATAAATTTGGTGTGTTTGTGGAACAAAACTAACAAATATATCCAGAACATAATGAGCCAGAGAGAAAAGTAAGAAGAAATAAGATCAGAGAAGCATATGGTTTGCAGAGACATTTTATGTAAGTCAAAGGAAAACCACTGAAAATATTTTGATTAGGTAGTAATGAGATCTAATTTACATTTTTATTTTTAAAAAATTACTCCAGCTGTTCCATAAAGAAAAGGTTTGTATGGAAGAAAGAATGGAAATACCTTGCAAGAACAGAAGCAGGGAGACAAAAAATTATTTGAAGTCATCTAAACAAGAGATGGTACTGGTGGCTTAAACTAGTGAGGTAGTAGATTTAAAAAAATGAATCTAAGATATGTTTCAAGACAGAGTTAACAAAACTTTTGTCAGCCAAGATTTCGTGGGGCCTAAAGTAAAAAAAAAAAAAGCAATTAAGTATGACTCTTAGATTTTTGGGTTAAGCAACTGAGTGGTTAGTGATGTTATTTTCTGAAATGGGGCAAACTTGGGGAAATAGGCGGTTGAGGGAAAGTTCTTTCTGGGTTTTGCTGAGTTTGAAGTACCTATTAGCCATCTAAGGGGAAGCAATCAGATAAACAAATCTAAAATTCAAGCAAAAAATCATAGTTAAAGATATTATTTTGGGGAATCATTGGTTATAAATAGTATTTAAAACCAAAGGACTAGAAGAGTTTATCTAGGGAGAGAATATAGGTAAAGAAGAGAAAGGAGCCGAGTATCAAGCCCTGGATTACATTCACATTTGGAGGGTGGAAGGCACAAAGGAGGAGGAGTTACCAAAGAAGAAGAGTCCTAAAAAGTCCAGTTAGTAATGAAAAGGAAATTCCAGAGTGTGTGGCAACTGAGATCTCAGAGTGTTTAAAAGTTTATATAAAGAAAACAGGGGCAGTTCCATTAAATTACAGTGAAGTCAAATAAAATCAGGATAACAAAGTGACATATATTAATTTCTAAGCAATATGTTGAAAAGCCTTGCTTTTTCTTAATTAAAAGTGAGTTAAAGAAATACCTAACCCCAGCTCCTCTAGCCATCCTGTCCTACCTAAGAGGGGGAAAAAAAATCCCTAAGAAGCATTTGTGCAGTTCACAACCCAGAGGCACAGGCTTCCTAAAAGATAGACCTAATCATCACACTATAGAATGCTTCCCCAACACCTTACTAAAGGCCTATTTATTGGAGTTCCTTTTACCCAATACACCATGTCCCCTTTTTCAACAAGAAATTATAAGGTATATCAAAGGATAAAAAACACAGTTTGAAGAGACAGAGCAGGCATCAGAACCAGTCTCAGATATGGTAGGAATGCTGGAATCATGTAACTGTAAATTTAAAAGAACTTAAACAACAAGCTAAGGGCTCTAAAGGAAAAGTAGATGGCATGCAAGAACAGATGCATTATACAAGCAAAGAGATGGAAATTCTAAGAAAGAATAAAAAAGGAATTAGCTAGAGATCAGTAACAGTGTAACACAAATGAGAAGGCCTTTGATGGGCTCAGTATGTAGACTGAACATGGCTGAGAAGAGAATCTCTGAGCTTGAGGATATGTCAACAGAAACTTCCAAAAGTGAAAAGCAAAGAGAAAAAAGACAAAACAAAACGAAACAAAACCCAGGGATAGAATAACCAAGAACTGTGGGACGACTACAAAATGTGTTTGGATGTAATGGGAATACCAGACGGCAGAGATGAAAAAGAAGAACTATTTGAATAACAATTGAGAATTTCTCCAAATTAATGTCAGACATCAAACTACAGATCCAGAAGTTCAGAGAACATCACACAAGACAAATGCCAAAAGTAAATTAAATAACATATGTAACTAGATAAATGAAGCACTGTTCTTAAAATTACATTACATTAAGTTATATACAACTAGTAGCACGTTTACAATAATAGTTCATCTAAAAATTTTTACTAAAAATTACTTATATATTTTTCCCACTAAAATGAAAGCCACATGAAGGCAGGGTTCGAATGTTTTCATTCAATGCTGTATCCTAGAATATTGTTTGGCACACAGCAAGCAGACCCTTAATAAGTATTTCCTCAGCTAACAGCATTAAATATGATAAATTTACAGTTGACCCTTAAACAATGTGGGTTTAAACTGTGTAGGTTCACTTATTTGAGTGTTTCTTTTTTTTCCAGTAAATACAGAACAAGTACTATAAATGTATTTTCTCTCATGACTTATTTTCTCAGGCTTATTTTATTGTAATAGAATATAGAGCACATATAACATACAAAACACGCATTAATCAGCTATTTTTGTTATGGGTAAGGCTTCCAGTCAACAGTAAGCTATTAGTAGTTGAGTTTTGGGGGAGTCAAAAGTTTTATGTAGATTTGTCACTACATGGGGTGTCAGTACCCCTAACCCCACGTTGTTCAAGGGCCAACTGTACTTTAAAATGTCAAGGAAGGGGGCACCTGGGTGTCTCAGTCAGTTAACTGTCTGACTTTGGCTCAGGTCACGATCTCATGGTTCGGGAGTTCGAGCCCGCATCAGGCTCTGTGCTGGCAGCTTGGATCCTGGAGCCTGCTTCGGATTCTGTGTCTCCCTCTCTCTCTCCACCCTCCCCTGCTTGCACTCTGTCTCTCTTTCAAAAATAAAAAAAAACAAAAACTTTTTAATGTCAAAAAAGGAGGTTCATGAGATTTTACTATGAAATGAGTCTTAAGGCTCGGAAACATTAGTATAGAACACTGCTGTCCAACAGGAATATGATGTGAATTACATATTTAATTTTAAATTTGCTAGTAGACATATTTTAAAAAGTAAAAACCCGTGAAATTAATTTTAATTCCATTGAACCCATTATACACAAAATATTATTTCAATCTGTAATCAATATAAACATATCTTGAGGAGAAATCTGATGTTTTGTATGTGTGCTAAGTCATAAAATCCAGGGTTTTTTACATTTAACATGAACTCAATTTGGACTAGCCACATTTTAAGTGCTTGATAGTCACATGTGATTAAAGCCTACCTTACCGGACAGTACAAAGTATAAAGTATACAGTCCCCCTAAGTAAACAGGAATCAACCATTAGCTAAAATATTACAGTCCCCAAAGGTCTTAGCTAAACGTATTGTTTAGTATTTTTAGACATCAATAATATTTTATGTTAGTCAAAAATATGGAAAAGGCAAATCCTTAAAAAAAGCTTTTTAAAAAGGATCTTGATCTTATAAATATCTAGTTTCTAATTATCCTGGTTTCTAATTATTCAGTTTCTAATCATGCATATAATTATGTGGGGAAAAAAAGCATTTAAATCTTAGCTAAATCTAAGAAATTTCTTTCTAGCTGCTAAAAGACTGTACTATATTTACTCTAGGCACCATTTATTTCATATGCACCTAAAATAACCAGGCAAAACAGGCCCCTCTTCTAAGAGTTTCATATATAGAACTTCAAAGAACCTGAAACAGATAAAACAGAGAAAAACTAAACTCCTTTTGGTCACAACATAAAGTAAAATATTAAAGCAAACAGGATTTAAGAAACAAAACTGCAAGCTAAGGAATGAACCAGTACCCTTTCAAAGAAAGTAACTAGTCAGATTATTCTGATTATCTGTCAAGGAGCAATTGTCCTTGATAATCCAAAAATCAACTGTTTCCTGAGCATAAATTTTCACTTCTATGTTTTTACAACAAAGTTTTAACTTACATTTCAATTTGAACATTATTAATTAAATACCTTAGCACATCCAAGCCCAGACATTTTGTGTGTGGCAAAAAAAAAAAAAAAAAAAAAAACTAACCTGTTATAAATGTGTTACATATAATCCACTTAGTAAATAACCCTACAGTGAACAGTCCATTTTTCTAAAAAATACCAACCAGAGAAAACTGCAGTAAAACAAGCCAAAGTTTATGCCTTTTTTTAAGTTTCTTTTTTTTTTAAGTTTATTTATTTTGGGGGGGGAGGGCAGGGAGGAGTAGAGAGACAGAGAGAGAGAGAGAGAGAGAGAGAGAGAGAGAGAGAATTCCAAGCAGGCTCCACGCTGTCAGCACAGAGCCCAATGTAGTGCTTGAGTTCAAGAACCAAGAGATCATGACTTGAGCCAAAATTAAGAATCTGAAGCTTAACTGACTGAGTCACCCAGGTGCCCCCCAAAGTTTATGCCTTTAAATAACATTTAAAAACCACTAAGAATCAAAACGTTTTGTCTTTTGTTTTGGCTATATTAAGCTTCATTATTATATATAAAATCAAATGAATTCAGTAAAAAAAAAGTCTGTATAAAGTCTACATAAAGTCTGTATCATAAATTCTAACTTTTGGTCTATAATTTAATTCAACACATTCATTGTGAATTAAGGAAGAAATTAGTTGCTATATTTACCACAAATAAAAAGCTTTGCCCTGGGGTGCTTGGGTGGCTCAGTAAGAATTAGGCTTCGGCTCAGGTCATGATCTCATGGTTCGTGAGTTTGAGCCCCAGCTTGAGCTCTGTGCTGACAGTTCAGAGCCTGGAGCCTGCTTCAGATTCTGTGTCTTCCTCTCCTCCACTTGTGCTCTCTTACAAATAAACAAACATTAAAAAAATTTTTTAAAAACCTTTGCCCTTATGTCTACAAAACGTTTCCATTAGTAATTTAATCTTTATTTATAAATCATACATATTTATGAATTTAGCATTAATTAAATGTAAAACAGTCCTGTAGACCTCATGAGATATTCTAAATATGTCATCCCTCAAAATTTGCATGTACATAATGAGATATTTATGATGTCAATAATTACTGAGTTGATGCCAACACTAGGCAGATCAAATCTTTACAATATATAAGTCACATATACCAAATAACTTTTAGCATGCATTCTTAAAAAAATAAATATATAAAAGTTTGCTAATCTAGGAGTGCGTGGGTGGCTCAGTCAGTTGAGCATCCAACTGCTGATTTGAGCTCAAATCATGATGCCAGGGTTGTAAGATTGAGCCCCGTGTTGTGCTCCACACTCAGTGTGGAGCCAGCTTGAGATTCTCTTTCTCTCTCTGCCACTCCCCTGCTCCCACACATGCTCTCTTTCTGTCTAAAAAAAAAAAAATTTTTTTTAAGTTTGGTAATCTAGTCTATCTTCAGAATTGACTGATAATTTAGACAATTTAGATTAGAAGAACCATCCTTTCTCCTAAAAATGAACATTAAACATTAAAAGCTAAATCTGATTTTCTACCCCCTAAAATACTCCAGACTTTGACTATGATTTATATTCTAGCACATGTATGTGTATTACATAGAGTCCATGGAAAATATCCTATTCAAATCTACCCAGAACATTAATTTACTTTTTTACCTGGAATCTGGATAATCCCAGTTCTCTTAAATGCAGTAACACAAACTAGGAATTACAGTATCACAAATAAGGTAGACTCATCTACAAGTTTAAAACAATAAAAACTACCAACAGCATTTTGAGAGGAGAATCCTGAAGTAGAGAAAAAAGTTATTTTCCACAGTTACAACTTAAATGTGTGTCAGACAGCTGATCCATTATAAAAGGTGGAGAAAGAAAAGGAAAAAAAAAAAGACAAATTCTTAGCAAAGTATGAGAAGCTCTTTCAAATATTACTAAAATACTTGAAAATTCAAAATTTTTAATTTATAACTCATAAAGAAAAATTCCAATTAAAATAATAGAAATAAAGAGTTTATACTGGTATAATTTTACTCCTCAGAAGTATAGGAATTAACGGAAGATATAAATATAAAAAAGAGTGTCATGTTTTTAAGATTTCTTTGTTACATAGAGGCATTCTCAATTTACAGCAGAAAACACTGCAGTAATTGGCATGACCAGGGTACAGTTGGCTCAGTACTTTGTACTCAGTAATGTTTACAGCAAGAACTTCTTCCACTTTGAAAACTATCCCTAAAAAGGAATTCTCTTTGAAGACTAAAGGAATTTAATTAAAGATAAAGCCACTTGGGTGGCCACATAACACATCAAACAGATCATACTTCAAGCAGAATTATTACTATTCAGTTATAAGCGCATGACTCATAGGAATATAAATGAAGGTTTTTTTTTCTGTGTATATCCGCTTGGATCCAGAAATTTACATTTAGAAATACACTATCACATTTGCTTCGATTTCATGTCGTTAAACGATGATTAATGGTCCACTACCAAATATTTTTTAAATTACTTTGAAAAACATGTTTGAGAATTCTTGAAATTATAGGACTGGAAACAGACAATAAATACAAGGTTTATTACAAATATTAATAAAACCTCAATATTAAAATTGAATGCATTTCCCCCCAATTCTGCAGTACTTAGAGAACTGTCACATCTGTGTAAAAATAGAACATGCTTCTACAAACCTAAAAATATTATCAAGTTTTAAAAACCTTCATTATGAACAGTCTTCAGATTTTCAATATAGACTGTCTACAGGCAAGTACAATATTACCATTTTATTAACATGTGCTGGTTGTTTATCCTACATGGAATAAGGAGCACAGTTCACTGAACTCTCTCATTAAGACAACATTTAAGAGGAAAAAAAACAAAAAGGAATCATATGGCAATGAAACATGCTCCTTGCCTTTCTAAATTGAACATAAAATACAGAAAGTAACGTAAGATTGTGTTGACAATTCAGGGTCATCCCTACATACAGCGTTCCATTTTTGTACTGTAATGCAGTCAGGACTTTAGGCTAGAGGTAGAAGACGGTACGCTTTCAAGTCAGTAAACTGGTTGTTAAGTCCCTACTGCCTGTCACTTCTGTTGCAAGTAGCCCCACTCCTTGCAGTTTATAACTTGAGGAACTCAACCGGTAAACAATCCTAAACACAATTCTAAAACCAAAAGAAACTGCTTTCTGTCCCCCTACAATCTAATACAGTATAGACAAATGCAGAAGGACGTGAGAAGAAAATAACTGAATAAATGAAAATAGATGACACGTAAGGTTTATGTAGTAGGTTAAAGGCAGTAAAAGGTATTACAGGCAACAGTAGGTGGACTATCAAGAACAATGTGAATAAAACAAATACACTTTAGGCAGTAGGCTTTAAAAAAATAATAATAACCCAGTAAAGGCTACCTGTGAAATCAGAATGATCAGAATGAAATTTCTAAAGTGAACTCCATACAAGATAGATAAATGAATAAAGGAAATGAAATAGTTTAAGTTATCACGATAAATAACATAAAAACTGGATGGAGCTCTTGGATAATGTAGCAGTTGAACAATGAGAAATCACTGGACCTTTTAGTAGACAACTCTGAGAGGATCAGTGAGTCCCCCCGCATGAAGGGAGAAGTACTGTAATGAATCAATCAATAACGGTACATTGCCAACAATGTACTGGTAAACTGAATAAGACAAAAAAAGAAGACCTCATTTCTTGATCTTGCAGAGGTCAAAAAGGTAAATATTAATAGCCAAATGGCAAGTATTCACTGAGTATCCACTTTGTGATTCGCAGCTTGTCAAAAACGAAATATATTCTCCTTCGAGCAGCTTACACTAAGTTAGGAAAATAAAATATATAGGTCACAGACATCAGTGGAAAAAAAATTAATGCAAATTAAAGCAAGACTTTTTGTTTCAATACTAATAACTAGAAGATGAACAAAGATATAATGGGAGGATGGCTCATACACTAGATACACTGTATCATACTAGATACGACATTCTGGAAGGTAGTTTGATGTTAAAGAGCCTTACACACACACACACACACACACACACACACACACACACACACACACAGACTTTGACCTAGTAATTTCTCTTTTACAAACCTAAAGGGAAAAAAGTTTTCAAAGATTTTTTTAAAAGGTGATTCTCTGCAGTGAAGTTTATACTTCAGCAAAACATCCCAAACATCTGCCAATAGGAAAAACTTTAAATATGATAGTTACACGATATAATTTTAGACAACCAAAAATAATTTTTCAAAGACTAATGACACTGGAACATTTATGAGGTAGACTTAAATGAAAACGCATGCACCCAGTTATAGGGAAAATACACCAATATTGTGAGAGAAACACATGTATTTTTCTTATTTGAACTCATCTTTATTTTCCAAATTATTTTATAATAAGAGTAAGTAAGCAACTGCTATTTAGAAATGGCACGTATGACACACAAAAAATAAATGTAAAAAATAAATGTGATAGAACTGGCCTGGATTTTTAAAAAATCACGTAAAAATTCTAGAAGGGCTGGGGAAGAAAACTAATGACTATCTAGGTTAAAACTACAGAAAAATGATGGCAACCTTGACACTGATCTGAGTAATCAGGTGACAAGTGGGGAAGAATCAAAAATAATAGTTACAACAGACTTTAAATATATTCAAATACATCTTATTTCATGATCCATTCACCGTTTATACTCTTCCAGTATGCTGGATTAGAAAGACCTGACTTTTGCTATAAAACCGTATTACTTAGCAACTTCTGTATTTGTAATGCTTGATAAAGATTGTACACCACTTTTACTAACACGAGGTATTTAATTATCATAACAATCTCTTAAAGCAGGGATAGTATTATGAAACGATTTGCAAGACGAAACAAACATTGAGATCAGAGGGGTTGTGACTTGCCCAAGAAAACGGCTAGTTAGAAACTGGAAATAGCAGAAACCACTCCATGCTGAACCTCTTTCTCAAGTAATCTACATTCCAGAACACTGAGTTTTCCTCCAATATTCACTTATTTTTAGAGACTCTTTTACCTAGTCAACAAACATCGCCAGTTTTGTCTGCAGTATTGGTTAATATCTCGTATGTTTAAGTGGTAACAAAACTGCCCCAATCCTGCATTTTAAAAACATTCCTACCGACTCAAGCTCAGCACCAAGTTAAGCAAACTGAGTAAGACAAAGTAAGTTACCCTCTTAAACCTCACCAGCTGACTAAAGTTTGGGGAATCAAAAAAGAATGTGCTTCCCTCAGTTAAAAAAAAAAAAAAAATCAATCTCCAAAACCCCCCACCTCCCCGCGCCGCGCCCCACAGCTGATCCGAGGTAAAGGATGGAGTGGATCCGCCGGCCAGGCGGCCAGGGAACCAAACACCAATTTTCTCAAAGTTAAGAAAGCATTACAAGAAGGTCCATCCAGTGCCTTCTCTCTTGTATGCACAGCTAGCCTCTTCTTTCTTTAATGACTAGAAAACCGCTTTGGATTTCTTGCTACTAATCACCGCATAGCCTCAAATTTTCCAGCAACGTCGGTCACTTCGGAACACCTAGAAGCGACACAAACTTGGAAAACACCATTCCTCAATAATTGTCTACACTCCTCTCCAGCCCATCTAATTCCAAAGACCAGATCAACGTACGCCTGAAACAAAGTACAAAATAAAGAAAATAAGGGTCACATGTAACACAGACAACTCCGCTTCACAGCTCTCCCAAAACAGCCGTCACCACACCCTCACCCGGAGAGGAGCGGCCGCTAAGCCAAGGGGCGGGCCCAGGAAACCACGTGTTCTGCCTTCTGCGCACGCGCCAGCCAAAACAAAAGGGAGGCCTGCCAAGCCCCGCCCCTACCCCACGTGACCGCGCCTGGGTCCGCCCCCCACCCCTCCCTCCACTCCTTCTCTCCCCTCCCCTCAGCTTCTGCCAAGGCTGTTAGGTTTAGCCGTTTAAATTTGGCTGCGGTCCGACCCCTGCCCTAGAGCGCGATCCTGTGCCGGGACCCAGAGTCCAACAGCTCAGAGGATTCGGGGGGCGACGGGGCTGCCGTTCGGCTGCCGGGCCCGCAAGTCCACCCAGCAGTCTTCTCCGCTCTCCCCTCCCCGCGCTGCCGCCGTCCCCGGCAGAGGAGACCCACCCCCCTCAGCCCGCCGCTGAGACGCCGGCCACTCGCCTGCTGGGGCGCCCTGGCTCCCCTCCGCCGCCGCACCTTCGGTCCGGCCGTGGTGGGGGCTGCTGAGGTGATCTCTAGCTGCCCGCCCGCCTCCCCCCACCCGGGGCGCCGCTGACTTGTCTCCAGAGCGCGCCCCGCTCCCGCCCCGGCCGCCGCCGCGGTTTAACAGTCCGCCCGCTGCCCGCAGCTCCGGGCGGCTCGGGGACGGTACCCCGCCGGGCAGTGGGCGGGGCGCAACGCCAGCCAATGGCAGCGGGGGAGGGGAAGCGCCATGCAAATGAGCGCGGGTGGCGGGGAAACCCCGGCAGGGGGCGGGGCCTGCATAAGCGTCTCGGAGCGTTCTGGAAGAGGCGGGAGCGCAACGCCCGAGCCCTGGTGCAAAGGCGCGGCAGCTCCCTAGGGGCGGGTTCCGGGTCGTTCTCGTTTCTTGCCGCTTCCCTTGCCAGCGGGGAGCAGGCGCGCGCGGACACACACACACGCACGCGCACACACACACACACACACACGCCAAAAATACGAGCGGGCGACAGGCGCGCGCGCACGCACACACACACACACACACACACGCCAAAAATACGAGCGGGCGACAGGCGCGCGCGCACGCACACACACACACACACACACGCCAAAAATACGAGCGGGCGGCTTCCCGCCCTTGCTTTTCTATTTCTGTACCACCGTGACAGGAAAAGCAAAGCGAAGGGAAAGTCGGGCTGCTTTACGCCCTCCCGCCCGCGCTCAGGCTGCGCTGGCTCCTGGCGTCCAGACCATCCCGTCTTGCGGCTCGAGGGGCAAGTTTTAACAAAGCTTTGTCACAGTTGCCAAATCTGTAAGTCTCCTTGCATTTGCTTGCATACGTGCTCTGCGCTCAAATCCAAAGTCGTAGTTCTGTACGACCCCCGAGAGGCTCTGAAATAAGGTGACAAAGCTGTCCTGAATCCAGCTGGGTGGTTTTCTGGTAAAAATGAGGAGCCGCTCGCTCGAGCATTTTAAAATGTGCACAAAGCTGGTTTGAGTGGCGTTAGAGTTAACGCTACTGCAGTAGTGCAAATAAATAAACCGGGTTTTGTGTGGAGATTGTTGGCCAGAGACACAAAACATTTCTGAATCTTGCACCTGGCCCAGGGTTCCACTCACTACTAAACTACACGTGGACATTTCCCCAGCTGCGTACTTTAAAAAAAAAAAAAAAAACTTTTTAAAATATAACTCCTCATGTGATAAGTTTTCTCAGGTTTTCTTAAGCTTCTAATTTACACATAAATAAAGCACGCTATAATTTTAGCTACAAAAAGACAACTGGCATTATTTCAACCTTATTAATTGAATAAGATCATGGGGGGAGGGGAGAATCTAAGGAATTGGAGTTATAATGAAGCATAAGGCATGATACAGATTACTGGAATTAGAAAATAACGGCCTCGTTCTCGATTTTTCTGCAATAACTTTTTATGACAAGCTGCATTTATAGCAGAGAATACTTTCTAAAAATCGCTCATGACAATAATTGCACCTTCATATGGGGTAAGGGAAGATTGATTTACCTTCCTTGGAAAAAAATGGTAAGCGAATGATGATTTGTGAAAATAGTTAAATCAATACTTACTGAATATTTACTATTCAAAAGGTTGTCCTTGTCCCTTTGGCCAGAAATGCAAAAATTAGACCATAAATATTTTATTTATTTTTAAAGTTTATTTTTGAGATCGTGAAGAGAGAGGGGCAGAGAGAGAGGGAGGGAGAGAGAGAATCCCAAGCGCGCTCCTAGCCACCAGCACAGAGCCCCTTGTGGGGCTGGAACTCAGGTAACCGTAGAATCGTGACCTGAGCCAAAACGGAGTTGGAACCCCAACCGACTGAGCCACCCAAGAGCCCCTAAAATGTTTTATCTTTTAATTAACAGTCTGAGAAGTCAAATCAGTGTTGAGATAGTTAAAAGGAAGATTTTTAATTTGAGCTGTATATTTTTAAAGACTTTAGGCAGAGAAGAAAGTAGGCATCAATCAGGAGATAGTATCTTTGAGTTTGAGTAGAGGTTGTGTTTATGATATCATTGGGCTTGAAAAGTACATGTCAACTAGATTGAGTAAATCTTGACTAGCAGAAATTCAGATTTTAACCTGAAGGAACTGTAGTGCACTCAAATGACTTGAGGATACAGTTTTATTTTATGAAATAATTATCATTTACTACAACAAAGTATTCATATACTTACTGTTTAATGCACATGTTTTGTGATGGGTATTGGAGATACAGCCATAAACAAAGTTCTTGTCCTGGTGGAATCTGTAGATGATAGTAGAGGCATTAAGCTTTGTAATTATATAAGTCATCATTCAGAAGGCATTTTACATACATTATCTAGTTTGTTCATCAAACAACCCAAAGATAGGCTGTTTCCAATACTCCAGGTTAATTCTTCTACCTTGTAGTCAATCCTACGCTTTGCCAAATTTTTAGACCTTAAATACTTCAATCTAAGCCATCACATGAATATAATTTTCTCATTTCTTTCATATTCAATTTTTGAACCTTCAAAAATAATAGAAACTTGGGGGATAGGAAATGATTAACAATACCGGCTTGGCCTAAAAAATGTAGAAAAACCCAGGGGCATCAGGGTGGCTCACTCGGTTAAGTCCGACTTCAGCTTAGGTCATGATCTCATAGTTCAGGAGTTTCAGCCCCATGTCAGGCTCTGTGCTGACAGCTCATAGCCTGGAGCCTGCTTCTCATTCTCCGTCTCCTTCTCTCTCTGCCCCTCCTCCCATATGCTCACACTCTCTCTCTCTCTTTCAAAAATAAGTAAACATTAAAAAATATTTTAAAATAAAAATAAAAAGATGTAAAAAAGTCCAAAGAAGAAAAGCACAGTCATCTGTAAGTCCTGCTGTATTTTATATGAATGAGATGATACTGCAGAGGATTGGTTTGTTTGTGGGTTTTTTTGCCCCATTTAACCAAATATTAAGCACACTGTCTCTTGACATTGAACATTACTCTCAATACTCTAATATTTGTGGCATATGCATGCTGATTTTCCAGAAACTGTAGAATACCAAAGCTCCTTAATATGAAAACTGACATACTGAACCATTTCTCAAATTGTTTTCCATATTCCTTATTCTGCAAAACCCTGAAAAATGCAGTTAATTTTTTTTTACCAAGGATATATTATTATAAAGAGAGTAAATTAAAGACATTCTTATTTCTAAGAAAAAATATAACAATGGCTAGGAGACTTACAGAATCCAGCAAGAACAAGGAGAAGGGAAGGGCACCATTCTTGCTGACATAATTATTACCTGTCTGGAAGCACATAAAAGTGTCCAGGTAAGCAGTATTACAATGATTTCATGAGATAAATTTCTCTCGTCAACACTGGTTTTTATTCAGTCACTCTCTTCATTCAGGAAACATGTGCACAGCATTTAATATACAGCTGACATTATGATAAATGCTAGTGATACAGGAAAAAGATCATATTCTAATCTCGAGCAGCTCACAGCCAAGGAGGAGTTATAAGCACATCCTTTACTATCTCCCTTTCCTGATGTGTTTTTCTCCATGGTACTTTCCACCACCTAACAACACAGATTTTGATTCTTCTGTTTTTTCATTGTTGTCTCCCCGGGTAGAATGTAAACTCCATGAGGTCAGGAGCTTTTACTGTTTTGCTCAGTGCTATATACCCAGAGCCTAGGCAGGGCCCGGCACGTGAAGGTTTCCAATACATATGTGTTGAATGCATGTATTTAATTCTCACATTTGCAAAGTGAGTTTTATATTCATTTTCCAGGTTGAGGGGGAAAAGAAACCTCAGTGAGGTTCAACAATGTATCCAAATTCTCACACTAATAAGGTGTGGCCAATGTAGGATTTGAAGACAGACCTGCCCAGATCCAAATCCAGAGTCCCTTCCCCACTACCTCTCTTGGGACAGAAAGCTAATTTGAAAGCCTGTACCATTTATTCCCAAAATTTCCATGCCCAGGGCAAGTGTTCTCCACTTTTATATGCTAGTATATTTAATCCTTTCTTCTTATGGCCGTGTTTAGAGAGCGGGATAAGAGAAATGTCACGGCTAACAGGTGATAACTCCTATCCAGGATAGATTTAGCTCTAACTAGTCAGTGTCAACAGACAAGCAGACAAAGGGCAGGGTACCTAGCAAGAGCTGTAAGATTCTTAGAACCAGAGCAGGATACAAGAGTGGCCAGAATGGGCCCATGCCTGTAGGGAATAAAAACTGACTGTTTCTGTATACAGATAGCACCTTTATTCACACTAGTCCTAAATGGGAGACAACTCTAACATCCATCACCTGGTAAAAAGATAAAAAACTATGCTATATCCATATAATGAATATTGCTTGGAAATAAAAAAGAAGAAAATTATTGATAAACAGAACAACATAGATGAGTTTCAAACAGTATGCTGAGTGAAAAAAGCCAGACTCAAAAGAGAGTAAATATTTTATGATTCCATTTATATAAAGTTCTAGAAAATTCAAATTTAACCTATCATGACAGAAAGCAGTTGCTTAGGCCTGTGGTAGGAGAAATTTACCAGGATAAGTATAAAGAGTATTGGAAATACTCTATAATCTGGTTATTTTGAAAGTTAAATGGGTGCATGCGTTTGTCAAAATTCATCATAACATACTTAAAACTGGTACATGCCAATGTATGATAATTATACTTCAATAAACTTGATTTTCAAAACAAGGACTCTGCTTCTGCTTGAAGCCAACTCAGAAATTTGAAGGAGCATTGAGTCCAAAATGTAGATATAAAAATAAAAAAACCAGTCTGTATTAGCTAAAATGCAGATTATCCATGAAATGTATCTAAAAGTCCAAAATAACGACAGTTCAAAAACAAAAGAGTTAATTATCTCTTATATTTTGTTGACTCTAAAACACATTTTTTTTACAATTTAACATTTATAAAATTGAAATTGACCTCATTGCTAATGCAATAAGACATCGTTATAACAATTTGACTGATGATAAGCTTTCTTAATGATACATAAATAATGATGCACCTTAAGAGTTAATACGACATGGTACCAAAAAAAAAAAAGTTTAAAGGTGGATAGCCCCAAGCAGATATAGAAACTGCACAAGGTCACCAAGGACCCAGGCTGCTTTCTGTTATTCTTGTCTGCCATTCTCAATTTTGACTTCCATTCTCAAATTAACTTCATGGTCCCAGATGGCTATGGAACTCCAGCCACCATATCCACTTCGCAGGCAGCAGACAGGAAAAGGACACAGGGCAAACAGAGCCTTTAAGGCTCCTTCTTCCTCTTCTGATGTCTCTTTCCACAATTCTACAGTTTGGCCTAGTGGATATACTTAGTTGCAAAAGAGACTAGCAAATATAATTAAAGTTGAACCTCTAATAATACAGGAATTATTATAGGATCACTTAGAAAGAAAGGGAGAATAGATGTTGGTTAGTCAATGGTTTCCACTAACTCCCAAAGCAAAATGTCTAAAACCAGAGCTGCTAAATGTAGAAAGCTGGTAGGGGGTGGAAGGATATTAAACAACAAGCAAAAACAACTAAAAGAGATTTTTTAATTTTTTAAATGTTTTTATATATTATAGAGACAGACAGAGCCAGAGCATGAGCATGGGAGGGGCAGAGAGAGGGGGAGACACAGAATCTGAAGGAGGCTCCAGGCTCTGAGCTGTCAGCACAGAGCCCGATGCGGGGCTTGAACTCACAAACTGCAAGATAATGACCTGAACTGAAGTCAGACATTTAACCGACTGAGCCACCCAGGTACCCCTAAAAGAGATTTTTGAACTGCATTCCCTCTTAAAGCTCTGTGGCTGTGTACAGAGGTGTTGAGAATGATAAGCACACTGATGAAATTAGAAAGAATAATGGTGCATATATCTGCAAAAGTAGGTGAGGACCAAAATATAGAAGGCTTTGAGGCAAGACACTAAGTAAGGAATATAAAGTTCAGTAACAGTGGAACCATTGAAGATTATTGTATAAGTAAGTGAAATGATAAAAGTGTTTTCAGAACACTAATTTCATAGGTGCTTTACTAAAGAAGTGTATCTGGTGAGAAATCACTACCCTCGAAAAACTATCCCAACATTCTGATTCATTTCACATGAAATGTGAACATCATGGTATTTCCTGGGATCACTGGTGTTACATTTCTATTATAATATTAGTTTTATTTCCTCAGTTACACAGCATGGGTAAGAACATATGAAATTTGTATTTGTCAAGATGGGTCAGGTTAGGAAGCAGTAACAAAAAATACCCAAGTCAATGATTTGAGACAAACATGTTTACTTCTATCTCACACAAAGTCTGTTGCAGGTACAGGTAACTATCCAGAGCATTTTTCTGCCCTATGTTGGATCTGTATTCCATATTTTGATCTTCTGTCACTTCAACGTCACTTCTACATCTGCTGCCATGGGTAAAACACATACAACCCTTCCATCCATAACTCATTGACAAGGACTAGTCACACGGCTCTGCACAAATGCAAGATAACCAGGAAATATAAATTTCTCATGTGCCCAGAAAGGAGACTTGTGCATGGATGAATATTAAAACTCTCTTAACAAAGTCCCATCAAACATTTTTAAATGGTAACAGCAAGTGAGACATTGTCTCATTTGAGATGTGACAATTTTCAAGGCAAGTTTGTAAGTTTTTGATTTTTTTAAAGATTTAAAAAATGTTTACTTATGAGAGAAAGAGAGGGGGAGGGGGGGAGAGAGAGAGAGAGAGAGAGAGAGAGAGAGAGAATGAATGAGTTGGGGAGGGGCAAAGAGGCGGGGAACAGAGGATCCAAAGCTGGCTCTGTGCTAATAGCAGAGAGCCCAATGCAGGACTCGTACTCACAAACTATGAGATCATGACCTGAACCAAAATCAGACATTTAACAGACTGAGCCACCCAGGGGCCCCTAGTTTGTGGTAGTTATAGCAAGTATGTGTTAGTTGCCTATTTGGTTCGTATCCCACAATTTCCTTTTCCTAACATTTTCCTGATTTTCATGCTGGTTTCCAGTTCTCCACCCAGCTTATGTACTTTGAGTGAATCTGCTCCTACCTCCACCCTTCAAAGTGGGCCCAAATTGGCTAGGGCCAATTAATGCATTTAATTTCCTTTGGCACTGTCATTGGTTCAAAGGCGGGCATGTGACGAAAACTAGCTCCATGAGACTAAATTTCAGCTCCTATGACCAAAATGCTGGGCATAAGTGCAGTCTTTCACTCTAGACATGAGTAAGAAAAACCATCCCATGACCATTAGAGGAACTAGTTTTCAAATTAGGCCTACACTTGGGGCACCTGGGTGGCTCAGTCGGTTAAGCGTCCAACTTCAGCTCAGGTCATGATCTCATGGTTCATGGGTTCGAGCCCTGTATCAGACTCTGCACTCACAATGAGCTCAGAGCCTCAGAATGTGTTTCAGGTTCTGTATCTCCCTCTCTCTCTGACCCTCCCCTGCTCACACTGTCTCTCTTTCTCAGAAATTAAAAAAGTTAATAAAAATAAATAAAAATTTAAAAAGTAGGCCTACACTATAAATGATACAACACAGAGATGGAAAGAAACTAGTAAAGTGGGTCCTTAGTGACAAAACTAAGGTATTTGGTCAACCAGTTTTGAGTCTGCACTGTCTGTGAGATTTCCAGTTTCATGAGCCCTTCTTTCATTTTTTTAAGTCAAATTTGATATGGGTTTTCTGTTTCTTGCAGCAGAAAACATTCTAGCAATATAAATTTCTACTGTAAAATGGAACATAATCTATCTCTTAATAAACTTATGTTGAGTTTAGATATAAGGAAAAGACTGAAGAAAAAGTACAACTGTTAGTAATCATAATATATTCAGGAGGGATTTTTATTAAACAGAAGTTAAAATTGAAACAAAAACAAAAACAAAAAAAGAGCGCTAGGTAGCTCAGTCGGTGAAGCATCTGACTTTGGTCAGGTCATGATCTTGCAGTTTGTGAGTTTGAGCTCTGCTTCGGGTGAGCCCACTTATCTCTCACTCTCTCTGCCCCTCGTGGGATTCTCTCTCTCTCTCTTTCTCCCTCTCTCTGCCCTTCACTCACTTGTGCCCTCTATTGCATAAATAAATAAAGTTGGTAGTAGCTTGGAACTAGAAATACCTCGCTAAAATAAACTAGGGATATTTGGAAAAATGACTAAGTTCAGCTCTAAGTCACAATTTGTACATGATAAGTATGGGAAATTTTATTGTGCAAGAGAGCAACCACTATCAGAAATAATGAGGTAATGTCCAAATGATCCAGCATTACATGATGTCTGGTATTTGCTTTAAAATAATCCATGACAGAGGTGCTTTGGTAGCTCAGTCGGTTAAGCAAGCCACCTCTTGGTTTCAACTCAGGTCTTGATCTTGCATGAGTTCAAGTCCTGAGTCGGGCTCTGCACGCTGACTGAGCAAGCCTTCTTGGGATTTTCCCTCCCACTCTGCCCCTCTCTCACTCACATACTCTCTCTCTCAAAATAAATAAATAAACTTAAAAAATAAATAATCCTTGACAGTAGGGGGTATATACTGCTACAGATGACTAAAGATTAGTCATGAGTTGATAATTATCAAAGTTGGATGATGTATACATAGTGGTTTATTTTTCTGCTCTCCGGACTTTTGTAAATGTTTAACATTTTTTATAATAAAAAAGAAAAAAATAGGAACAAACTTGCAGAAGCTCTTACTGGCCTAAGACAAAACAATTCACACATCAGAAAGAATGATGATTGCAATTAACTAAAATACATCAGCATTTCCAAAATCCATGAGTTCTTCTTGATGCTAGAAAGCCATTATCATTGGAGGTTCTTGGGATATCCACTCATTAGTCTAAAAACTGATAAAAGGAAAACAAAAATCAAGAATTTTTCTGCCTTTAGGAAACTATCAACACCCTAGAGGAGAAAGCAGGAAACAACCTCCTTGACCTCCACCGCAGCAACTTCTTACTTGACACATCCCCAAAAGCAAGGGAATCAAGAGCAAAAATA
Source organism: Hyaena hyaena (assembly GCF_003009895.1). NCBI lineage: Eukaryota > Metazoa > Chordata > Mammalia > Carnivora > Hyaenidae > Hyaena > Hyaena hyaena. The sequence goes on along the minus strand of NW_024080987.1, from coordinate 929,237 downwards.
AACTGTTGGGACCTCATCAAGATTAAAAGCTTCTGCACAGCCAAGGAAACAATCCAGAAAATTAATAGGCAACCAACGGAATGGGAAAAGATAGTTGCAAATGACATATCAGATAAAGGGTTAATATCCAGAATCTAGAAGGAACTCACCAAACTACACGCCCGAAAAACCAACAACCCAGTGAAGAAATGGGCAGAAGACATGAACAGACACTTCTCCAAAGAGGACATCCAGATGGCCAACAGACCCATGAAATGATGCTCAGCATCCCTCCTCATTAGGGAAATACAAATCAAAACCACACTGAGATACCACCTCACGCCAGTCAGAGTGGCTAAAATGAGCAAATCAGAGAACTCTAGATGCTGGCGAGGATGTGGAGAAACGGGCACCCTCCTACACTGTTGGTGGGAATGTAAACTGGTACAGCCCCTCTGGAAAACAGTGTGGAGGTTCCTCAGGAAACTAGCAGTAGAACTCCCCTATGACCCAGCAATAGCACTGCTAGGAATTTACCCAAGGGATACAGAAATGCTGAGGCATAGGAGCATGTGTACCCCAATATTCATAGCAGCACTCTCCACAATAGCTAAAACATGGAAAGAGCCTAAGTGTCCATCAACAGATGAATGGATCAAGAAGATGTGGTTTATCTATACGATGGAATACTACATGGCAATGAGAAACAATGAAATCTGGCCATGTGTAGCAACATGGATGGACCTTGAGGGTGTTATGCTGAGCAAAATAAGTCAGGCAGAGAAGGACCAATATCATATGTTTGCACGTATAGGAGGATTAGTTGGAACTTGACGGAGGAACAAGGGGGAGAAGAAGGGCGGAAATGGTGGGGGAAAGGGAGAGGCAAACCATGAGAGACTCTTGAATGCTGACAAAAACTGAGGACTGATGGATGTGGGGGGGAGGGGGAATGGGCATGGAGGAGGACACTTGTGGGGATGAGCACTGAGTGTTATGTGGAAACTAATTTGACAATAAACTATTTGTAAAAAAAAAAAAAATTTTTTTCTGCCTTTAATTTACAAATTCTATTTCAGGATGTGGCAGCCATGGAGGTGCAATTCTCAGATCTCCCTTTATGAAAGAACTTGCCACTCTGTTGTAGGGAATACAGTTAACTGAGCCTATAGCCATTAGCACTGTAGGATACACATTAGCTTTTGAGCTGAGGATATGCTCTTCCCAGGCAGTTGCTGGACAATGACTAAGCAGGGCAGAAGGACAAGGGGTTGACCATGTAAGACAAATGTGGGACTCTTCTAATAGGCAGACTTTACTCCTCACTGGCCTGTGCAAGACTTTGTCAGATCTGCTTCATGGTCTAAGGCTCTTTTCTCCTTGCCCACCAACTTCCTTCCATGTTCATCTTTCACAGATGTTATCTCTCAAAAAAACCTCTTGAACTTCTGTGTCTCCACTTCTGATTCCTAGATGACTCAAAGTACATACAGACTAACCAAAAAATTGATGAAAATTCTTCTTTATGAAAGTTCATCAATGCAAAAGGAGTTAAAATTTAGAATGTCATCCTTTACCTACCTAACATACCCAATGGATGTTAAAGCCATTAGGTAAAATGTTGATAGGGAATTTCATGGAAATATCAGACTAATACTAATACTATCTGAATCCACTGATCAATGTCAGTATCTCTAAAAGTGAGACAACTAGATTTTATGTATCTTCTGGCACGATGCAATGGAATATTCAGAGTTCCATTTATTAAGTTTTCTGGGCAAAAATATTGACACTGACTCTAACCACGCCTTTAGTGCTATCAGTTTATAATAAATATAGGGAATAAAGGAATAAGTTAAAAGTCACCATGAAAGATCAGTCAGGCAAATCAACAATGGTGGATATTTTACAAAATGACTAGGTTTCTTTTTCCCCAACAAATCAATGGCATGGAGGGAAAAGGGAGAAATAATCCTCAATTCATTGTTTGAGGTTAGCATTATTGTGATAACAAAATGAAGCACAGACACTTCAAGAAAAGAAATTACAGCTAAATGTTCCTTATGAAGATAGATGCAAAAATTCCCAGTATATATATCAAATAGAACCAAGCAATATGTAAAAATCATAACACACAATGACCATATGCATTAATCCCAGAAATGCAAGCTTGGTTCAATACTTAAAATACAATCAATGTAATCTACTATATTAATAATCCAGAGAAAAAAAACTATATGGTCATATCAATTGATGTAGAAAGGCATTTGACAGAATTCAAGATCCATTAATGTAAAAAACCCTCATCAAATTAAGAATACTATAAAACCTCTTAAACCTGATCAAGGTTTAAAGAAAATCTGTATTTAATGTGAAACCCTGAATGCTTTCCTCTTAAGATCAAAAACAAGCAAGGAGGTCCATTTTCACAATTCTTACTGTGAAGAGTCCTAATAAGTACAATAAGAAAAAAAGAAAGGAAGAAATGAAAGGAGGGGGGCAGAAAGGAAGAGAGAAGGAAAAGAAGGCAGAGTGGAAAAGAAGAAAGAAAGAAAAAATAATAAAAGATATACAGGTTAAAAAGGAATAAAACTGTCCCTATTAATTTCATAATTTCATAATGTTCCCATTCATAGACATTATTGTCTATGTAGAAAATCTCAAGGAATCTACAAAACAAAACACTCTAGAATTCACAGGTGACTTTAGCAGATGCAAAGTCAAAACACATATAAAATCTCTATGTTGAAAACTACAAGATGCTTTAGAAATAATCAAAAAAGGGGTGCCTGGGTGACTCAGTTGGTGAAGCATCTGACTCTTGATTTCAACTCAGGTCATGATTTCATGGTTTCTGGGTTCGAGCCCTGCATCTGGCTCTGTGCTCCAGTGCAGAGCCTGCTTACGATACTCTCTCTCTCTCTTTCTTTCTCTCTGCCCCTCCCCTGCACAAATGCTCTGTCTCTCTCTCTCTCTCTCAAAATAAGAGAGATTAATAATAATATTTAAATAGATAATATTTAAATAAATAATCTTTTTAAAAAAGAAATAAATCAAAGATATAAATAAATTGAATCCCTTATTCTCATTCGTTAACTGAAAAATTCAATATGGTAAAAATGGCAATTCCCTCCAAAGTGATTTATAGATTTACTATCATTCCAATCAAAACCCTAGCAGGATTTTTTTTGTAGATACAAAGATTGAAAAATTTGTGTGGAAAGGTAAAAGGACTAGAAGAGCCAAAACAGTTTTGAAAAAGAAGAAGAAAGTTAGAGGAATCCCATTATCTGAAATTTTAAGACTTTCCATAAAGCCACTATAACCAAGACAAAGAAGGAGATACATAGATCAATGAAACTGAACACAGTCCAGAAATAAACCCACACAAATATGTCAACTGATGTTTGACAGAAGTACAAAGGAAAATCAATGGGAAAAAAACGATATTCTTTACAACAAGCAGTGCTGAATTAGACATCTATATTAAAAAAAGTGCCTTGAACAAAATCTCATCCTTTATAAAATTACTAAATGGAACACAGACCACAATGAAGAATCCAAAGTATAAAATTCTTAGTAAAAAGCATAGGAGAAAAACTTTATGACTTGAGTGTGAGCAAAATGTTCTAAGATATGATACCAAATTCATGATCCATAGAAGAAAAAAATTCCATATTCATCAAAATTAAAAATGTTTGCTCTATAAAACCCACTTCAGAGCTAACTACAAGGGGCCCCTGAGTAGCTCAGTTGGTTAAGTATCCAACTTTTGGTTTCAGCTCAGGTCATGATCTCAGTTTATGGGTATGAGACACACATCAGACTCCATGCTGGCAGTGCACCGCCTGCTGGGGATTGTCCTCTCTCTCTCTCACACTCTCTCTCTCTCTCAAAAATAAATAAATAAATCTAAAAAACAAAAGAGAGAACTAGCTTCGGATAGGGAGAAAATATTTACAAATCACATATCCGACAAAGGACTTGTATCCATTGGGGAAGAGCCAGAGACTGATGACCTTGCTTGCGTCCACATAGGCCGCGTGAGCAAGGCTTTGAACAGCTGCTGAATCCTGACAGAATACTTTGTGAGCCCCCTGTAACATGAGAGCATGGAAGGCTTGTGAGGTGCTGCTATGAGCCGTTCCCCAATGGCTTCCCTATCTTCCCAGGAAGCTGTCATGAGACAGCCCTCATTGTTTCACGGTTCTTATGGGGTCTTGCCACCCAGAAGGCACACCTACAGCTACAAAAGTAATGAACAGTCATCATGGAATGCAATCTGCAGCAAGAGAGTATCGCCTCATTCCCACCACAGTCATCTGGGCTCTTTTGGCCTCTTTTGGTTCAGTGTCATCTCGCACAAACCACAGAGAGTGGATAGAGTGGATACCTTTAAGCTACCTATCTTTCCACTCTATGTAAACAGTAAATTTAGTCAAAAGAGAGCTCATTGTTTATTTACCGGCTGAATCTGTCAGCCTGGCTTTGCCTTGTGCTTGACAGTATCAGAATATATAAAGAATTATTTTTTTAATGTTTATTTTTGAGAGACAGAGAGAGACAGAGCATGAGCGGGGGAGGGGCAGAGAGAGAGACACACACACACAGCCAAAACAGGCTCTTAGTTGTCAGCACAGAGCCCGATGTGGGGCTTGAACTCATGGACCACGAGATCATGACCTGAGCCGAAGTCGGATGCTTAACCGACTGAGCCACCCAGGTGCCCCAAGAATTCTAAAGTTTAATATTAAGAACAAGCAACCCAACTAAAAAATGGGCAAAAGACATCTTGAACAGAAAATTCACCAAAGAAGGTATTGGAAAGCAGTACTTATGAAAAGCTGCTCAATATCACCATGCATTAGGGAGATGCAAATTAAAGCCACAGCACGATATCACTACATACATATTAGAATGACTAAAGTAAAAAATGCAGTGCTAGAGAAAACTCAGAGCAACTGGAACCCTTGCGTTGCTGGTGGAGAGAAAAATGGTTCAAATATTCTGGAAAAACACCTTGGCATTTCTTAGAAAGTTAAACATACGTTTATCTTTATGACCTAATAATTCCTTTCCTGGGTACTTAATGTCAGCAACCAAAATGTCTTAAGAAGATGAATGAATGAATAAACCTCAGCATATCCATACAATGACGTACTATTTAGCACTAAAAAAAGGAACACCCTATTCACACAACATGAATAAATATTAACTTAATTTTGCTAAGAGAATGAAGCCATTCTCAAGAAGTTACATACTGTATGATTCCATTTTTATGACAGTCCTGAAACAACAAAACCATAACAAAGAACAGACTGATGGTTATGGGTACAGACAAGGTGTGCCTATAAAGGATACGAGGTATTTTGGGGGGATTAATGGAACTGTGGTGGGGCTTGCATTAATCTATTTGCCTGCTATATTCAGAGAACCAAAAAAGGCAATTTTGCTATATGCATGTATACCAAAACCAGGCACGTTTACTATATGTTAACTTAAAAAATAAAATTTTAAAAGAAAGAAACAAGAGAGAAGGGAGAACTGTTATTAAAAACAGAGATTTTAGAGACAATTAAAAAAATGCAATTTGTGAACCTTGTTTGGATCCTGATTTGAAGAAACTACAAGAGGCGTTCTTGATACAACCAAGAAAAAAATTGTTTAATGTTTGTCTATTTATTTTGAGACAGAGAGAATCCCATATACATTCCACACTCAGTATGGGGCCCAATGCACTGCTCCATTTCAGGACCCACAGGGAGGTCACAACTGAGCAGATATCAACGTATCAATAGCTACCCAGGCATCCCAACCAAAACAGTTTGAACATTGATTTGGGACTATAAATTAAATTTAAGTTTTTAAATTATAATGATGGCCTTGTGGTTATGTAAAAATAATCTCCATCAGTTAGATATTTATTCTGAAGTGTGTGTGTGTGTGTGTGTGTGTGTGTGTGTGTGTGTGTGTGTGTGAAATAGAATTAAGTCTGGAATTTGATGTTTAAAAATTGAGAAAAAAGTGGGGGAGATACATTGGCAAATATTGAAGCTAGTGGTTCATTATACCATCTCGATTATTTTTGAGTATGTTTTAAGTTTTCTGTAATTTTTCTTAAAAATGGAAAATGAGATTTCAAAAACAGAATAGAACTTCCTTTACACATTTAGTATAAAGCAGCAGATATGGTAGGCCTGCAGGTGGTTTTCATCTCAATGTCAAATCTTTCCAATGACGCCAAATAAATAAATGCTGTGTGTGCCAAAAATAATACTGACATATGAAAAAAAGAGTCTCCTAGAAATCTTACATCTTGAACAATGAACTCCTAGAATTACTAGATTAGTAAAGATTTGCAGTTAGATTTTAAAATAGCAAATCAAAACAGCTTCTTTTACATATTGCCATTTTCACTGACACTATCAAAGAAATAAAGGTTGAAAAATAATTTTATAGCAATAATTATTATTCTAAAAACCTCAGCTAAAAACCAAAATTACTCAGGTTTTTCAATTCTCATTAATTATTTACACAGTGTGCCTTTCTTGCTGTGTTGGTCCAGTCTGTTCCTTTGAGCATTATTATTATTTATCATTTCTTGAGCACTTAGCACAGCGTGGTATACAGATGACAGATACCCTCCCTAGGGGACAACAATCAAAGCCACACAAGCAAAACACGGAGGTTAGCTATTTAAGATATGAAAACTACATGAAAGATTAAAAAACACGTTTTGTATTCCCGTGTTTTACTTTCAGCTTTAAGCCCAGGATACAGCACATGATTCTTTTAGGGGCCCAAAACAAGAGCAAAGTTGGCAAGACAAAGAGAACAACTGGCTTAGAATAGATAGAAAACATCCTAGACAGCAGTCCAAGAAGATATCCTATCTTACAAATCCTTTTACTTTCTGAGGTATAAAAATGACTAAAACCTATTCCTAGCTCTAGTGGACTATAATAGCTTTGTGCGTGGTGTATGATTTAGGTCTGCCCAGCAGACTTTTCTGTTCCTTTTCTTTTGATGATACCACACTCTGCTTCAGGAACTGCTTCCCCTAGTCTATGTATTCCTGATGAGACTGTCAATCATAATGCACCTTTCCCCTACCTTATAATCACATTGTGCTGAAAGCTGTAGGCCTGGAGAAACCCAAGGTCATTTTTACAGACCGTGTAATGAAATTTCTCTACAGGGTGCATTAGGCCAATTTGCACCCAAAAAAAAAAAAAAAAAAAAGGAAAATAGGTAGAGATAGTGTAAGTGCTGAAAGTTGTAAGCCCCATAACCAGGCTTTCTGAGACCCTGGTTCCTATAGTTCTTTAGATTGTATGAGTTACTCCACAATCCCTTTAAACTACCACAGTCAAGTTTGTGCTTACAATAGTAAAAATTAGGTTTCTTTTGTCATTTGCCCCTGAAAGAATCTTGAGAAGTTAAAAGAACTTGCCCAAGGTTTATTGGCTTCTAAAAAGTAGAGTCATTATTCAAACTCAGGTCTGTCCACCTCTACATAGTAGGCTTTTCCTACTAGGGCAATTTACTTTTTATGCTACAGATGTTCCTAAAATTTAGTTTCATTAAAATGGAGAAAGGGAGGAAAAGGGGCTGGGAGGGCGGGGCTCCATCTGTCTAATCCTATCTGGTTTCCTGGTAATAGGAGGGAGGTGAAAACTACAAATACCGTAATCTGATAAAAAATTGATTTTAACCCACTTTGCCTGGTATTTAATGTCTATTAGCAAGAACTTCAGGTTGCAACCATATAAACTTCTACCCAAGAGCAAACCAAAGGTGTGGAATTTTAGGAAAGAATGGTATCAAAGTAGTTTCTCTTCCCTTTGCTCTACCCAGTTGCAATGGTTGCATTAAAAAAACAATGTTTGATACCAATAATACCAAATAAAATGTTTAAGTTTACCAAGAATACATCTATGTGTTTCCCTTAAAACTGTCTTTATTCACTGTATTGCAAGTATATGCAAAAAGAAAAAAAAAACCAAGTAGTGAAATGATTCTAGCAGAATACAAATTAATGATTTTGTTTTCTGATAATAATTACTTTTAAGTGTCAAACCAAATGTTTCATCACTTTCTTGTTTTGTTTTTTTATTTTATTTTTTAAAAGATTCCATTTTTAAGTAATCTCCACACGCAATGTGGGGTTTGAACTAACAACTCCTGAGATCAAGAGTCGCACGTTTTACCAACTCGGCCAGCCAGCCAGACACCCTGTTGCTTTCCTATTTTAAATGCTTACTTTGTTATTGCAGATATCATGATTTGAAGTCATCTTGTTTTTTTAAAATTTACTTCTTACTTTATTTATTACAACTTACTTGTTTATTCACTTATTAGCAGGGATCTTGCCAGTTTCATTTGCCATCATATTTTTAACAGTTTAGCTTATAGAAGACAAAATATTTGTTAAATTAATTTTTAAAAGTACACTGTTCCAAAATAAAAGTCATTGTTTTGATACCTATAAATATACCATTATATTGAAACTTCGAAACTAAAGGATGATAAATGATTCTGTGTCCTACTATAAAATAAACTGAGATGGAATCTGTTGAAAGCCCAGGTGTCAGTAGATGAAGCAACCACACTCTCTTTTTCTTTTTTTAATGTTTATTTTTTGAGAAAGAGAGGGAGCACAAAGGAGAGCAAGCTAAGAAGGGCAGAGAGACAGAGAGAGAAATCCCAAGCAGGCTCTGTGCTATCAGCATAGAGTCCAAAGTGGGGCTCAAACTCAAGAACTGTGAGATCAAGACCTGAGCCCAAGAAACCAAGAGTCAGATGCTTAATTAAGTAAGGCACCCAGGCGCCTGAGAAGCGACCTCACTGTCTAGCTGAGGTCGAGCAAATGATCAGCTTGAGTCCTAGCGGATCCAAGGCCATAAGGCAGGAGGGCTTCTTGCTTCCAGTAAAAGCAGTTCTTCATTCATCAGCCTTTCAGAGACTCTTCATAAGCTTTTGTTTGAAGAAACGATTCCACTGCTTAGAAATAGATTTAGGGGAGGGTGGTTGAAAACATTTGCATTGTATATAATATTTATTTTTCCCTTTCAAAGTCAATGTGCTGTAACTGTTATTAATGTTTTTATAGTATAATAACAAAACTATTGCTGTCTCAATTTGGAAACAATTATGCTTTTTTTTTTTAATTTTAGGGAAAAACAAACACCAAGGGTTTCTAGAATCAGAAAATCTTTGCCTTTTAGCTATATAAAAAATTTTAAAGTTAAGCCTATATTGGAGAATTTTAGAATCTTTAGGAATCAAAGATTTCTCCTACCACTGTACTAATCTCATATTTGATTTCTGTTTTGACAGAGAGAGCATATAAAAACATGTTTAGCATTTCCTCCTTTTCCAGGTTGCATTTTATCTTGAGTAGATTTAAAACCAGATTAGCTGTAATAGGATTCCAGGATGTGGGCAGATGTCTACTTGTTGTGGACGATCTTTCTTGCAATCATCTTCTTCATTATTTCATTGGAACCACCATAGATTGGCTGAGCTCTGGCATCCACATAAGCTCTAAGTAAATCAAAAGATGATTGAATAAATAAAAGATATTGGAAGTTATAAATTTTGTCTCAGCAGGTAACCATTAAAGTATTCATTTAATGAAATCCAAACAATAAAAGTTCTTTATAAATTACTTTTTTTCAGTATTGCATTCATCCTAGATTTGTATAATTACAAAATTCTATTAAGATACTGATCATCTGTACAGCTTTTAGTTTGCTTGATGAGATTACAATTTCAAAATAACATTTTAAAAAATGTTTGTTTATTTTTGAGAGAGAGGGAGCATGAGCAGGGAAGGGGCAGGGAGAGAGGGAGACAGAGAATCCCAAGCAAGCTCCGAGCCATCAGCACAGAGCCTGATCTGGGGCTTGAATTCATGAACCTTGAGATAGTGACCTGAGCCAAAACCAAGAGTTGGTTGCTTAACTGACTGAGGCCCCCAGGAGCCCCAAAATAACATTTGATTTAATGTTTCATTTGATTTAATTTTGTAAACTTTAGCACATATACTAGCATTTTAAAAAGTCTGTTTCAGGTTTAGAGTGGATAGAATGTCTCAATTTCTTATTATCGTTAATGTTTCCTTAAAAACATTGAAATCCACTGGTTTTATAGGAAACAAAAGAGAAAAGAAAGCACCTATTTTCTAACATCCCTTTAGATTCCCACCGCCACTGCTGCTACCAGGAGTATACACTGATGCTTTAGAAAATACTACTTCACACAAAGTTAACAAGTAACTTATTTTTTGGAAATGATTAATAGTCACTCCAGTAATGTATGACATTACAATACTGAGTAGCTGAGTTTACTCACACACACATACACACACACACACACACACACACACACAAACTGTTACCAGGAATTCACTTTTGGTAGCAAAGATAGCAAACATGATACTGTATAGTTGTTCTTACTTTTTCTCATTTCATTTTACCTTCTCAGCTATGGCATCAGGAAGGATAAATATCATTATTGTTTTGTAGGTAAGGAAACTGAGATGCAGAGTACTTAATACACATACTAATTAATGGTTGTTATTTAATGATCACATAACAGATAATTGGCAGGCTGGAATGAGAAGGTAGGTATTCTGCCACTTTGGCAAGTACCTTTTTTATTATATCACAATATTTTCATTGGCCCAAGCATGTAGGATTAGTTATTGAGCTTTGGACTTTCCTAGTAGAAAAATTCAAAGGTTTTTTTTTTTTTTTTTTCCGAGCATAGAATCTATTTTTGGTTTTTGCTTTTTTTTTTTTTTAATTTAACATTTGAGACAAATTAAATGTTCTAGCTCCCTAGGAACATGACCAATTCTCGACTCTTCATATTTATCATGGTACCTTACAAAAAGTAAGCACTCAGTAAATATTTACTGATTTAATGTTTACCAAAGAGTTTTAGAGTCTCAATACCTACCTTTTGTTGAAACTTGAAATCTAAAGACATTTGGGGGTGCCTGGGTGGCTCAGTCAGTTAAGCGTCCGACTTCAGCTCAGTTCATGATCTCATGGTTCGTGGGTTTGAGCCCCACGTCGGGCTCTGTGCTGACAGCCAGCTCAGAGCCTGGAGCCTGTTTCAGATTCTGTATCTTCCTCTCCCTCTGACCCTCCCCTGCTCATGCTGTGTTTGTGTGTGTGTCTCTCTCTCAGAAATAAATAAACACATTTAAAAAATTAAAAAAAAAGAAATCTAAAGACATTTGCATTTTCAAGTATATTTTTTTTCTTTTGAACAGATTCCATTGTTGCCCACAAAATCCAGCACTTGCATGTGGAGAATCTACATGGCACTTTCGCCTACTTCAGCAATCTCAACGCTTTCAGACATTTTTGGATTGGATTGTGCTTGCTGGGTTTGTTTTTTGTTTTTTTTTCACATTAAAGAAATTCCAGTGGAGTAGGTAATGAAAGAGATCAGTAGACCTTTTATAGGTTACTAATTAAATTCAGTCATCGACTAAAATTAACAGAGAAATCAGCAAGAGGAATGTTTAACCACGTAGTGATGGAGCTCTGTATCTCAGGCTATTCTTCCTAGCATGGCAGAGAGGTCTTGAAATGGCAACGCTTAAGCCTCGCTTCTCACAGGCCCCAAACCTAATGCGTAAGACTGAAATAAGTTCACATGCTTAAGACTAGTTATTAAAAAAAAAGAAAGAAAAGCAACAAAACATAAAAGCAAAAAAAAAGAAGCACCTGTTTTATCTGCAAAATCAAGACTCAGCAATACATACACATGAATACACAAATAATATAGCTTAATTGGAGGATATAAGAAACACAATTAGAATGATTTTTTTCTTTCAAATCAAAATCTGTGCACTACAACCACATACTCCCTAATGTGTCTAATCAGCCTTTTATATTATCTACTACTCTATCTCTTGTTAACTTATATGTTGCGGACGAAATGACACCGAGGACAAGACACACACAAAAGACAGACACAGACACAACCCCGGCCGGAGGAACAATTCTACGCAAGCCCCTCTTGCGGTTTATTTTATACCCCGGTAACTGGATACAAACTGAAACCTACAAGATCCATTCCTTTACCAATTAAGGGCAAGTAGCCAAACACATTTCAAGGACAGGGGGGAGCAAAGGGAGGAAGCGACCACAACATGTTTACTAAGAGGCCTGCCCACAATTCCAGCCTTCTCCTTACTTCTAAGGAGGGCATGTTCCCTCGTTTGCGAGCGGACCATTAAACTTGGATATTGTGTGCAGGCCTCCTGGTAGAGCATCCTGTTTGCAGGCATGCTTTGCCCAGGCAGGGAGCCCCGTGTGCAGGCACATCCCCACGTCCCTAACCACGCTTTCCTGTGGTCACTGTCGGGCTCCCACACTTATGAAAAGTTCTTTCTTCGTATCTGGGGTGAGAATTAGCAGTCTAGTTTAAAAGATCATACAATCTTTGAACAAACCGGCCAACAAGGGGATTATTATACTTGAGAGGAAATATAAGTCTCTCAAATTGAAAACAGGGATTTCAAATAAGTCATCAAGCTATAATTTTTGCTTGCTACTGACCTGAAGGAATTACTTCTAAGAAAACAGAGAACAAGACTTACTCTGCACTCTAATCTTAACCCATGTGGATGGGACTCCTCTCCTCATAATACCTTTCTTAGCACCTGAACTAGTCAAACACTAATCCACTACATGTCTACATTTCCAGCAGAGGTTGGAACAGCACACTTCAGAAGAAAAATATAGACATTCATTATGATTTGACTTTCTTAGCATTATGAATATTGTGAATAAGATAGATTAACATTGTGAATAAAACATGAAAATATACAGAAAAAATTCCAGTGATGATTTAATTTACGCTAGTATAACTCAATGTTTACTTCTGATTTCATGACTACACAAAGATAAAAAACAATAAATCTGCTTTTGATTAAGGCTCTTTGAAGTAGTTCTGAAAGGATATATCAAAATCCAAGTCCAAGGATTGCTAAATTAATTAATTAATTAATTAATTAAAAAAATCATTTAGTTACTTCACATCTACATTCCCAAAGAAGGGAAAAGCCCTAGTTTTTGCTGAGTTTTTGTAAAAGGTTATAAATTATAGACACCCTGTGATTAAAGCTTTCTGAACTGCCTCCATGGCTACAGAAAATTAGCAGATTATATCTATGCTACAGCTTCTGTTCTTAATGTAACTTAACCTAAATGTTTATTTTCCTCATTAAAGACCATCAAATGTTTTCAATTATGTTTGCCAAAATGAAAAATGTCAAAGTCAGTTTGAATCCCAGTTTGATAATTTTTCCCTTTAGGTAGGCTGTATTTACATTAAAATTAGAATAGGAAAATTTTTTTAAGTTTATTTATTTTTGCAAGGAAGAGAGAGAATGTGTGCACAGGGAAGTGGCATAAAGAGAGGGAGAGAGAGGGGGAGAGGAGGAAAGAGAGAGAGAGAGTCCCAAGCAGGCTCAGCACCATCAGCACAGAGCCCACTGTGGGGCCTGATGTGGGGCTTGATGCGGGGCTTGAACTCACCAACCATGATATCATGACTTGAGACAAAGTGGGACACTTAACCAACAGAGCCACTAGGGGAAAAAAAAAAAGGTAGAAAAACCTAAGAACAAAAACAAAAAAACTAAAAACTGGAAAAAGTTTTTAGAAGCCCATAGCATTTATATTCTCAGATTTAGAACTAAACCCGACTTGTTTCCACATAGTAAAACTTCCTTGAGAAAGTTTTATAAACTGAAAATATTGCTAAATTAGAGGAAAAGGATATTTTCTAGAGTGATGAGGAGAAATGTCAAGGGGAAGAGGGAAAGAAGGGATTACAGAAATGGAGAAAGAAATATGGAAGAGTATGTTGCTTATTGAGAAGCCAGTACTGCTCCAAACTAATGACAAGAATATTCATGTGTAAGAGACTAAAAGAGGGTGCAGTTAATTTCTTTAGAATTAAATAAAAACTCTTATCTGGAAAAAGTTAATACTTTTAACTTGTTTTTTGGGGGGCAAATAATCAAATATTTAAGATATGACAACTTAGATCTTTTTGATGTGTAAGTTTTTTCCTAAAGTGCCTTTTTTTTACTTTTAAAAAGTGATATTTTTAAAAGAAGACATGTAAATGGCCGACGGGTACATGAAAGAATGCTCAGTGTCACCAATCATCAGGGAAATACAAATCACAGTCACAGTGAGATATCACCTCACACCTGTGAGGATGGCTGTTAACAAGAAAACAACGGCCAACAGGTGTTGACGAGAACATGTGGAAATTGGAGCCCCTGCACACTGTTGGAGGGAATACAAAATGGGGCAGCTGTGATGGAAAATAGTATAAAGGTTCCTCAAAAAATTAAACAGAACTACTGCATGATCCTAAAATCCCACTTCAAGGTATTTATCACAAATAATTGAAACCAGGACCTGCAAGCAATTTTAGCACGTACATGCTCTTTGCAGTATTATTCACAAGAGCTAAGATGTGGAAACAATCTAAACATGCATGAACAGCCAAATGGATAAGGAAAATGGAATGGAATACTGTTCAACCTTCAAACAGAAGGAAATTCTGCCATGTGTGACAACTTGGATGGACTTGAACATTCTGCTAAGTGAAATAAGCCAGTCACTGAAAGACAAATACTACGATTCCACCTACAATGAAGTACCTAAAATAACCTCCTTCATAAAATCTAAGAGGTATGATGATTGTCAGGAACAAAGGAAGGGGATAATGGGGAGTTGTTAATCAATGGGCATAGGTTCCAGTTAAGCAAGATGAATAGGCCTTAGAGATCTGCAGCACAACCTTGTACTTATAGTTAACAATACAGTATGGCGGGGCACAGGGGTGGCTCAGTTGGTTAAGCTTCCGACTCTTGATTTTGGCTCAGGTCATGATCTCACAGTTCTTGAGTTCAAGCCCTGCATCAGATTGTGTGTTTATAGCGCATAGCCAGCGTGGTATTCTCTCTCACCCCTCTCTCTGCCCCTCCCCTGTTGACATGCACATGTACTTTCTCTCTCTCTCTCTTTCAAAATGAATAAACATTAAAAAAGTACAGTATGGAACACATAAAAATGTATGAAGAGGGTAGATCTCATTGTAAATGTTCTTATCAGAATAAAATAAAATAAGATAATTAATATTCAATGCAAATTAAGGGAAGAATAATAACCTATTTTCTACACAATATATTAGCACAAAGTTTAAAAAGCAAGAATGTTCATAGTTTAGGAGGATAAGTTATCCTCAGACTTTTTTCATTTCAGTATGAGTGGCTACTAACTGGAAAAAATAACCTGGCAATGTATTAAAATTTAAAATATGCATACTTTTGAACTAGCAATACTATTTTGGAACTCTGTCCCATTGTAATCGAAAACGCATGTATCTAACACAAACGTATAAAGGTGTTTTGCCACAGCATTCATTGTTTGTCATAGCAAAAAAGTAGAAATAACCAGATTATGGTTAACCATGAAATACAATATTCAACTATAACAAAAGTGATATTAATCCTTCTGTAAAATGATTCAAATAAAGTCAAGCTTTATCATACTGATCTCTTTCCTTTCTTTAAAAATGATAAAATCCTTGGGGCACCTGGGTGGCTCAGTTGGTTAAGCATCTGACTTTGGCTCAGGTCACGATCTCATGGTTCGTGGGTTCGAGCCCTGCGTCGGGCTCTGTGCTGACAGCGAGCTCAGAGCCTGGAGCCTGTTTCAAATTCTGTATCACCCTCTCTCTCTGATCCTCCCCTGCTCACACACACTCTCTCTCTCTCTCTCTCAGAAATAAATAAAAAACATTTAAAAAAAATTTTTTAATGATAAAATCTTACTGGTGGGCTGCTAACCTAAAGCTGTTTCATTTGGTTGAACACACTCTGTAGTCAGCTGACAAATGCAAAGATTTTGCATCTGTTTTCCCTCTATACTCAATGTACAAAATACAGTAAAGAAATTTTCCTTTTCCTTCACATCATCCAGACGAGAGTACCACCACTGCCATACTCACTTTGCAATTGGGTACTCCCACATGTATCCCCAGCCTCCGTGGAGCTGGACACAGTCATAAGCTATGATGTTTTGTAAGTCACTTGCCCCGGATAACCAAAACAAAAAGCAAAAAAGGAACATTTGAAATGGATTTACACAAGGTGCTTCACAATCCGGAAACAAATGATTTATGACTGTATAAATACATACATGTATCAAACAATTACAATTAGACACATTAACCAACCAAGAAGATTGACATAAATTACATATGAAATAAACTTCTGGAAAATTTTCACATATTGAATACTTCCTGCATCGGTTGGTTCTGGCTAGGTTTTTGTTAAGGCTAGAAATAAAAAGTGGAAAGCATAATCTATTAGGTTTGTGGCTACATTAGGCCTGAAAAGGACATAATAAAACTTGAATTTGGTCTAATTTATTTAAATTCTCCATACAATCTAAGTTAACTACATAGTTATACAACCGTCTATTTCCTTTTGCCTTGTAATATGTTTTTTTCTCCAAAGATGTCACTTCTACCCGAAAGTTGCAATTCTGGATTTCAGTAACTGTGAAAAAAAATTTTTTTAAGAGTTTTTCAAAAATAAACTGAAAGTAAAAGTAAAAACCTAAAAGGGTAGACTAGTAACTATTAAAGTACATACCATCATATAGGAAACTTACTAAAGATTATTTGGGTATTATTATTCCCAAAGTATGTGTATATTAATATGAAATATTGAGAAATATTCTTGTTTGATCACATCACAGTAATTTTAACTATCATTAAAATTCATAAGATAATTGGTAGGGATTTTATTCATCTTAACATAAAAATATAAGTTCAAATTCTTTTCAACCCATTTTTCTTTTTTTCCTTTTTAATTAAAGATCTCTTTTAATATTTATTTTTGAGAGAGAGAGTGCAAGCAGAAAAGGGGCAGACACAGATTCACTCTCTGTGGGAGACACAGATTCTGATGAAGCAGGCTCCACACTGTGAGCACAGAGCCCAACGCAGGACTCAAACCCATGAACTATGAGATCATGACCTGTGCCAAAATTGGATGCCCAACTGACTGAGCCACCCAGGCACCCCATTTTTCTCCTTTTTTCTAATATTTTTTAAATGTTTATTTATTTTTGAGAGAGAAACAGACAGAGCGTGAGCTGGGGAGAGGCAGAGAGAGAGAGGGAGACACAGAAACTGAAGCAGGCTCCAGGTTCTGAGCTGTCAGCACAGAGCCCAACACAGGGCTCGAACCCAAGAACTGTGAGAACATGACTTGAGCTCAAGTCTGGCACTTAACCCATGGAGGCAACCAGGCGCCCCTCCGTTTTTTTTTTTTTTTTTTCTAAGTAACCTCTGCCCACAATATGGGGCTCGAACTCATGACCCCAAGATCAAGAGCTGCATGCTCTACTGACTGAGTCAGCCAGGTGCCCCTAAACCTAATTTTCAATAATGGGAAACCTACTGCAAAAGTAAGCACAGATACATTTACCTATTTTAAATAATTTTTAACTCTCAGCAATAGCCAAACTATGGAAAGAGACCAAGTGTTCATTGACTGATGAATGATAAAGATGTGGTATAGTTTATACAATGGACTGTTACCTAGCCATCAAAAAGAATGAAATCTTGCCATTTGCAACAACACGGACGGAGTTAGAGCGTATTATGCTAAATGAAATAAGTCAGAGAAAGACAAACACCATTCGATTTCACACATATGTGGAATTTAGATACATATGGGAAACAGATATACACATATGGGAAGGGGGGAAAAAGAGAGAGAGGGAAGTGAACCATAAGAGACTCTTAATGATAGAGAACAAACTAAGGGTTGATGGAGGGAGGATGGGAGGGGACGGGTTGAATGGGTGATGGGTATTAAGTAGGACATTTGTTATAATGAGCATTGGGTGTTATATGTAAGTGATAAATCACTAAATTATATTCCTGCAACCAACATTACACTATATGTTAACTAACTAGAATTTAAATAAAAATTTGGGAAAAATAAAAATAAAATAACTTTTAACTCAAGCCATAAGACAGGTGAGGATATGTCTAATAAATACAGTAGCAATATAATGATTAACAGATAAGACTCAGGAGGCAACAATATTTGGAATTCTATAAATTTTTGTATTTGGCAAGTATTGTAGTAAAATATTTACTAGGTATACCTAGTTGCTTCCTCTTCTTCAATGTGAAGTAAAAGTTTGTCTATACACTTGGTGTTTTTAAGAACAATGAGGTCAATAGCTATCTGAATATATCTTTTCCTAAAAATACTTTCCCCCCAAAATTTTTTACACTTTTCCAACTAGTCACAGTATTTGCTATAAATGTAAATATAAAATGTCTCCCCTAAAAGTAGAAGTTCCCAATAATTCCACATCAATTCTAAGCTGACAGTTTTATTATTTTGGAATCATTTCATAAAGAACTATTCTGGATATTTCTCCATTTGATTCCTGACTGAACTGAACACAGGTTAATGAATAATGACAGGAATTTTTTCTAGGTTATTTTTGGGCTAATGAGATATGAGAATGTTTGTTTTTAAAACAGAGGAAACCAAACCCATTTTCAGTCTCTGATATAAACTGTGTTCTTGCATCTTAAAATACACAAAAGCCTTATAGGAGTCTCTTTTAAATTAACTCATCTTTAATACCATTGCTAATCATCTTTAATACAAATGAAAGTTCTTTCCAAATTTAATAGGACACTTTCCCTTTCATTTAATAGAGCATGTGCAACTTTTGATTGGATAAACTTTCAGAAACTTTTCTTGGGGCACCTGGGTGTCTTAGTTGGTTAGGTATCCGACTTCAGCTCAGGTCATGATCTCACACTTTGTAAGTTCGAGCCCTGCATTGGGCTCTGTGCTGACAGGTCAGAGCCTGGAGCCTGCTTCAGATTCTGTGTCTCCCCCTCTCTCAGCCCCTCCCATGTGCAAGAGCTGTCTCTCTCTGTCTCTCAATAATAAATAAAAACGTTAAAATTTAAAAAAAAATTCTTTTCTTAGATCCGGACACCATTTTAAAACAGAAAAATGGAGTCCAATCTACTCATTTTACAGATATCAAAATGTTGGTCCAAAGAGAATTATTAATATTTTTAGGCATGTTTATTTATTTTGAGAGAGAGAGCGAGAGCACAAGAAGGGGAAGGTCAGAGAGAAAGGGAGAGCAAGGATTCCAAGCAGGCTCCAAGCTGTCAGCACAGATCCCAACTCAGGGCTTGAACTCATGAACCGTAAGATCATGACCTGAGCCAGAATTAAGAGTTGGACACTTAGCCAACTGGTTCCCCCAGGTACCCTAACCCAGAGAGAATTAAATTTAATTATAGTTATTTAATGAAAGAATTGGGGTTCAACCTCAGAAATCCAAGTGGTACTGTTCTTTTTTGGTCTCACTATACTGCCACTCATCAGATAATTTGAAATTAAACTACTACTTGAATGAAATAATCAGTCATCCTTCAGTATCTTACTATCTTATTTTCTTTTTAAAATGTTTGTTTATTTATTTTAATGTTTATTTATTTTTGAGAGAGAAAAAGAGAGACAGAGAAAGAAAATGTGCACAGAGTTGAGGAGAGGCAGAGAGAAAAGGGAACAGAGGATCCAAAGGTACATTTGTGCCGACAGCAGAGAGCCCAATGCGGGGCTCGAGATCACAAACCATGAGATCATGATCTGAGCAGAAGTCAGACTCTTAACTGACTGAACCACTCAGGTGCCCCAATATCTTATTTTCAATTGCAAGCTAAAAGCTAAATCAACTTGAGTAATTTTTAGCACACTATAAATAGGCTTAATAGGACCTTTCAGCAGTTTTTAAAAAGTTGGTTCTTACTGTTAGTTTTCATTTTCAGTCTTCTTTTAAGACCCTCAAGGCTGAGTTTAAAGTTGGAAGGATTCCATCACAGTCTATGCAAACCCCACATTTAATTACTGAAGCGTGCATACCAATATTTTGCCATGGAAGCAGTGACAGAGTCCAGACGTTTTTCTGTATGCAGCTGGAGACAGCTGTCCACAAAAGCTCTGGTGACACAAATGTGTGTTTTTAATTCTGCTAACTTATGCTGCACTGTCTTGAGTTTAAAAGAAATGAAAAGAAAAAAAATTAGCATTGTAAAAGAGCATATTTTTAGTTACCTAGCATATCTAAAATTATATAATAAAAGATCTTTAGAGCAAAACAAAAGTGGAATCGCTGGTTCTTTTTTTTTTTTTTTTTTAATCTCCCAAAGAGGCATATGTTAACTAAACAGCTTAAATTTAAAACCCACTCTACTCATTACTAAGGAAACTTGTACTAGAAGACGGGAAAAAAAAAGAGATAAATGATAAATAACATCTCATGTTTTAGATTAAGAAGTTTAGACCATTTAGGGAAACTGCTTGAAAAACAGCATGACTTTGATAGGTGACCACCATCTTGTGGTATAGTCCTGTAAGTACAGCTGTTAAAACACCTATTTTCCCCTGGAATCTAAATCCATGAAGGATTTCTCTCTCTCTCTCTCTCTCTGTCCCTCTCCCCAGTTGTCTCTCACTCTCTGTCTCTCTCTGTCTCTTACTATTTTCTCCCCAGTTCTCTCTCTCTCTCTCACTCTCTCTTAAAGAGAGAGAATCTTCATCAGCTTTCATGCTCAGCACAGAGCCTGACTCAGGGCTCCATCCCATGACCCTAGGATCACAATCTGTCAAAATCAAGAGTGGGTTGCTTAACTGACTGAGCCACCCAGGAGTCTCCCTCCCACTTTTTTAAGTATACATATTTCTCTATTCTGCTTCTTTGTGTTAGAGTAACAAGCAAAGTAACAAGCTGGAGGGACAACAATAAAAATATTTATTAAACATTATTTTATATTGAAAAGTAAGTAATCTAGATCTATAGAATGCAATAGAACACCATCAGTACTCAAGAGATCAAAGTCGTGTATCCTTCAGCCGCTTCCACCTCTCCACCTTCCCCCTCTTACTTCCCCTCAATAGCTACTCTCTAACTTGAACTGACTGGTCGGGAACGGTCAATATCAACATTTTATACTTTCTCTTGCCAGCCATAGACAACCTATAGCAGCTTTGGAAATCATTTTACCTAGACTGTTCTCAAGTGTTCTTGACTGCTTTCACTTGAATCAAATATTTTTACGTTACAGATTCTTGGCTCCCACAACTTAAATTCTGAGTTTACATTTTGGTCTCTTTGGCACCAACTTTTGAACGTCCTTCAGGAAACTGGCTTGGATTTGACATACTGGCTTTCCACTTTGAGTAACTCTCCAAAATACACCCCATTCTAGTTGACCTCTTAGGTTTGAGGCCCAGGTCTGGTCAGCTGGCAGTATTTTCCTTGTGAAAATACAGAGAGAAACAGGGTTTTCATCATTCTGCTATGGGATTTGAATGAGACCTTCACTTTGCCTAATAAAAAGCATGGAAGGTAGTGAAAAAGGTACCAGAGTTGAACTCAAACTAGACATTAATGTGCCCCACCTGTGCACTGGCAAATTCAAAGCCAAGACTGAGTTCTCAATAGGAAGGCTTTAGGAACCAGATTCTGAAGAGGAGGCTGGCCCTGTCTGCCATTCCTACTGGTTATGGCAATTCTCAAACCACAAAATTGAACCTTTCAACATCATTGTAGTGGGGACAGTTTGGGTACTTTACATTTCTAGAAAGGAGTAGAGAAGGAATATAGTAAGACTCAGGACCAGGCAAGACCTGAGTGTCAGGAGGAGTAGGAGCTCTGAGGGACAGATTCCTCAGAGATGTATCAATATAACTACCATACTAATGAAAAACCCAACTGACAGCCTTTCCCTTGGCTTTATTCCATCCTGTTCTAGAAACAAACAATATAGCTGGCACCTAATGGTTCTAAAACCAAGCAGTAGGAAGGCTGGTGCCACACATTTTCCACTCAGTATCCTGGCATCTAATTCAGATCATGCTGGGTCACATCAAAACTTTCTTCCCCTCTCACTCTTTCCTTCCATTGTCTATCTCCCTTTCTATTCATTTATATTTAATTAGGCCAAATCTCTACACAGTAAATCAGCACAGAGTTTCCCACCCCCACCCCATGCATCCAAGATTACACAGAAAATCTAAAGATAGAACAAGAAATGAAAAAAAAAAGTTGGGAAATACCCTTCTATACATTGAAAACAGATGAGTATATATTCCCTCTAAGCCTACTCCTGGCTCAGTTCAAGGACACTATCTGTGATACTTCATTTGGAAGGTAAGGAAGAATCTGACAAGTCTCAAGATACTCTTGCCCTCTCCCTACTGTGATGGCACACTTGAGGATTTATGTGCTATTTACAGTTGAGAGAATCAAGATCTCTAAGCCCAATTCCCTCACATGAGAGCTGTTTCTCTGGGAGTTCTAGGAGATTCCAGAAGCTGAAGTTAAATTTTAGACCATGATGAGCTCATTTACAACTCTTTCTTTTAAAAAATTTTTTTGTTGTTGCTATTTAATGTTTATTTATTTTGAGAGACAGAGAAAGGGAAACAGAGCACGAGTGGAGAAGGGGCAGAGAAAGAGGGAGACACAGAATCTGAAGCAGGCTCCAGGCTCTGAGCTGTCAGCACAGAGCCCGATGCAGGGCTGGAACCAGGAACCATGAAATCATGACCTGAGCCAAAGTCGAATGCTTAACCAACTAGAACTCTTTCTTTAATTCCTTTAGTCAGGTCCACAGGTTTAAAGAAATTAATGCCTCTAAGAGTACAAAATTTACTCTCTGGGGATAAAGAGATTAAATATTTGCATATTCTCATATTCCTGGCATCACATTGGGTGTTACTATAAGAAATTTGTTTGTGTTCATCACCACAGACGTTGTATCATGCTTTCAGAAATTATTGCGTAATGGATGGTGGCTAATAATTATACTACACATTATCAGCAAGGTGCTTTTTGTGAATGATCAACACTTGTAGCAGTACTTTTAAACATTCATTACTAATTGCTAATAGATAATACTACAGTTAGCATTTCAAAAAAATTCCTCAAAACTTACTAAGTGAATCAGATTGAGTCTCCTTCAGAGTTCTGAACGACATAATTCTAAGAATCATAGAATTATAGAATTGGAATACACTTTGGAAAGGTTGTCTAGCCCATGTTCCATTTAAATAATACTGTTAATTGTACTGTAATATATTATAATTCAAATATAAAATATAACATCTTCAGTTTGCCACGTGATTTTATAGTTAATTAATCCCACACTCAAGGTCTCAGGAACTGGATAATTACATTTTGGAGGAATGTAAAGATGAAGCATTTTTTTTCTCTCCTATTCCTTTTCATAATATTTGGTGCCCTTAGAATCAATAGCACATCCCATACAAGAAATAACTAAAGCTTGCCTTAGAAAAGAACATTGAATTTTCACTTCATTTCCCATGGGTGAGGGAAGTGGAGAAAGAAAAAAGGTCTATCTACTTTATATTTCTGGGTAGTCAAACTAGTGTATGAGTTAAGGGTTTATGTTCCAGGAGCACCTGGGTGGCTCAGTCAGTTAAGCGTCCGACTTCAGCTCAGGTCATGATCTCACAGTTCCTGGGATCCAGTCCCGTGTTAGGCTCTGTGCTGACACCTTGGAGGCTGCAGCCTGCTTCGGATTCTGTCTCCCTCTCTCTTTGCCCCTCCACTGCTTGCATTCTGTCTCCATCTCTCACAAATAAATAAAACATTTAAAAATTATTTCGAAAATTAAAAAAGGAGTGTAATTTCCAGAGTTGTAATATACGTGTAATTTGGGAAACTTGCTTAGCCTCTCCATGCCTCAATCTCCTTATCTGTAAAATGAGGGTAAAAAGAATGCTTATCTAGAGAGTTGTGAAGAAAAAACAAGAGAATCCATTTAGTACAGTGTCTAGCACATGGGAACTGTCATCATCGGCAAGAGGTGGCAGCGGGCCTAAAGCTTCTAAATTCCCTGCACGCGGGGCATGGAGGCCTCGGATCCCAGGTTGTATCCCTGCTTGATTGCGACACTTCCCCCACCCCCCACTCAGCCCCCAGCAGCAGGGAAGCAGCGACCTACGGGACTGTTTAGGGTGGTATAAACAAAGCCTGCACAGACTGGGACCTGGAAAGGAGGCAGGGCATGGGGCATAGAACTCAGCGCACCTTGGCTACGTCCTCAGCACAGGGAGATCGGACCCAAAGGAGTAATTTGTGGCACTTGGTTGAGAAGGGACTGGGGCGATGCCATTTATCTCCCCATAACCACCAAAGTGGGGCCTCAGGGAGCAGCCAGCGGGACACAGTGGAGGCGAGACATGCCTACTCCAAACCACGCCCATCCCCGCCAGAGAGCTGTTTTGTTGTTGTTATTGTTGTTTTTACCTGAGCCTGGGTTTGCTTGTTTATTGGTTTTGTCTGTGCGTTTCTGTATCTTTGTTCCCTGTGTGGTTGTCTGTTTTCTTTTTCCAGGTCTACCTCAAGAAACAAGCCAAAGTGCACATGGTGGAGAGTCATAAATACCACTAGAGTAGGGAAACAAAATAACCAAACTCTGAACAAGAGAAACTAGGAGACACCATTCAAAGAACACTTCCAGAACATACAGGCCCTGAACAGTCAAGGAGCCCTCTTTAATACAGAATGACTCACAGGGGCAGAGTGTACAACAAGCTTTTACAATTAACAAGAGATAGAAAGCTAACCAAAATGACGAAACGGAAGAACTCTCCTTCAAAGAAATTCCAGGAAGAAATGACAGTAAAGAACTGCTCAAAACAGATATAAGTAACATAACTGAACAAGAATTTAGAACAATAGTCATAAAATTAATCATTGGGCTTGAAAAATCATGGAAGACACCAGAGAAACTTATGCTACTAACACTATGGAGCTCAAAAATAGTTATGATGAATTAAAAAATGCTATAAATAGAAACATAATAAACCTAGAGGCGTCGAAGGCAGGAATTGAAGAGGCAGAAAGGAGAATAAGTGATTATAGAAAAAGAGGAAGCTGAGAAAAAGAGTGATAAACTGATCCAGGAACATGAAAGAAGAGTTCGAGGGCTCAACAATACAACCAAATGGAATAATATCTGTATCATAGGAATCCCAGAAGAGGAAGAGAGAGGAAAAGGTGCTAAAGGAGTCCTTAAACAAATAATAGCAGAAAACTTCTCCAACCTGGGGAGGGAAGTAGATGTTGAAATTCAAGAGGCGCAGAGAACTCCCTTCAGACGTAACTTGAATTGAACTTTGCATGACATATCATAGTGAAACTAGCAAAATATAAGGACAAAGAGAATTTTGAAAGCAGGTAGGGAGAAAAGGGCCCTAACATACAAATGGCAACCTATCAGATTGGTGACAGACCTATCTACTGAAACTTGGCAGGCCACAAAGGAATGGCAGGAAATCTTCAATGTGATGAACAGAAAAAAATATGCAGCCAAGAATCCTCTATCCAGCAAGCCTGTCATTCAAAATAGAAGGAGAGATAAAAATCTTTCCAAATAAACAAAAATTGAAAGAATCTGTCACCACTAAACCAGCCCTACAAGAAATCCTGAGGGGGACTCTCTGAAGGAAATGTTGCAAGGCACACAAGATACCAGAGACACCAACACAAGCATGAATCCCACAAATGACACAAACTTTAAACCCATATATTTCAATAACACTGAATGTAAATGAGTTGAATGCTCCAGTCAAAAGATATAGGGTAGCAGAATGGATAAGAAAACAAAATTCATCTATTTGCTGTCTACAAGAAATGCATTTTAGACTGGAGGACACCTTCAGATTGAAAGTAAGGGGATGGAGAAATATATGTCATGGTACTGGTAGTCAAAAGAAAGCTGGAGTAGCTATACTTATATCAGACAAACTGGACTTTAAAGACAGTAACAAGGGATGAAGAAGAGCATTGTATAATAATTACATGGTCTATCCATCAGGAAGAACTAATAATTATAAATGTCTATGCACCAAATATGGAAGCACCTAAATATATAAAATAATTAATCACAAACAGAAACAATCTTATAGATAAGAATGTGCTCATAGCAGGGGGCTTTAATACTCTGCTTATAGCAATGGATAGATCTACTAGACAGAGAATCACTAAAGAAACAATGGACTTGAATGACATTGGACCAGATGGATCTGACAGATATATTTAGACCTCTACCTCCTAAGGCGATGGAATTAACTTTCAACTCAAGTGCGCATGCCACATTCTCCAAGAGAGACCACATTCTGGGACATAAAGCAACCCTCAATAAATATAAAAGAATTAAGATCATACCATGCACACTTTCAGATCACAATGCTATGAAACTTGAAATCAACTACAGGAAGAAGTCTGGAAAACCTCCAAAAACACAGAGGTTAAAGAACACCCTACTAAAGAACGAATGAGCCAATGAGGCAATTAGAGAAGAAATTAAAAAATATATGGAAACAAATGAAAATGAAAATACAACAATCCAAACTCTATGGGATGCGGCAAAGGCAGTCCTAAGAGGAAAGTACATTGCACCCCAGGCCTATTTCAAGAAATTAGAAAAAGCGAAAGTGCAAAGTCTAACAGTTCACCTAAAGGAACTATAGAGAGAGCAACAAGAACACCCCAAACCCAGTAGGAGAAGAGAAATAATAAAAATCAGGGAAGAAATAAACAATATAGAAACCAAAGAAACAGTTGAACAGATCAATGAAACCAAGAGTTGGTTTTTTGAAAAAATAAACAAAATTGACAAACCACTAGCCAGGCTTCTCAAAAAAAAAAAAAAAAAAAAAACAAACGAGAGAGAGAGAGCACTCAAATAGAGAAAATCATGAATTAAAATGGACTTGTTACAACCAATACCTCAGAAATTCAAGCAATTTATCAGGGAATACTATGAAAAATTATATGTCAACAAATTGGACAACTTATAAGAAATGGACAAATTCCTAAACACACACTCACTACCAAAATTCACACGGGAAGAGATAGGAAATCTGAACAGACCCATAACTAGTGAAGAAATCAAATCAATTATCAAAAATATCCCAACAAATAAGAGCCCTGGCCCACATGGCTTCCCTGGGGGAATTCTACCAGACGTTTAAAACAGAATTAATACCAATTCTTCTCAAGCTATTCCAAAAAATAGAAATCGAAGGAAAACTTCCAGACTCATTTTATGAAGCCAACATCACTTTGATTCCCAAGCCAGACAGAGATCCAGCAAAAAAAGAGAACTACAGGCCAATATCCCTGATTAATACAGACACAAAAATCCTTAACAAGATACTTGCAAATCTAATTCAACAACACATAAAAAGAATTATCCACCAAGATCAAGTGGGATTCATTCCTGGGTTACTGTAGAGCTGGTTCAATATTTACAAATCAATCAATGTGATACATCACATCAACAAAAGAAAAGATAAAAACCATATGATCCTGTTGATAGATGCAGAAAAAGCATTTGACGAGATACAGCATCCCTTCTTAATAAAGACCCTCGAGAAAGTCGGGATAGAAGGAACTTACTTAAATCATATTTGCCATCTCTGAGAAGCCCTCAGATAACATCATCCTCAACAGGGAAAACCCGAGAGCTTTCCCCCTGAGATCAGGAACACGACAGGGATGTCCACTCTCACCACTGTTGTTTCACATAGTGCTGGAAGTCCTAGCCTCAGCCATCAGACAACAAAAGGAAATAAAAGGCATCAGAATTGGCAAAGAAGAAGTCAAACTCTCACTTTTCACAGACGACATGATACTCTACACAGAAAACCTGGCAGATGCCACCAAAAGCCTACTAGAGCTGATCTATGCTGATCTTTGCTGAATTCAGCAAAGTTGCAGGATACAAAATCAACGTACAGAAATGGGTTGCATTTTTCTACACCGACAATGAAGCAACAGAAAGAGAAATCAAGAAACTGATCCCATTCACAATTACACAAAAAACCGTAAAATACCTAGGAATAAACCTAACCAAAGATATAAGAGATCTGTATGATGAAAACTATAGAAAACTTATGAAGGAAATTGAAGAAGACACAAAGAAATGGAAAAACATTCCATGCTCATGGATTGGAAAAATAAGTACAGTTAAAATGTCATTACTACCCAAAGCAATCTACACATTCAATGCAATCCCAATCAAAATTGCACCAGCATACTTCTCAAAACTAGAACAAACTATCCTAAAATTTGTATGGAACCACAAAAGACCCCGAATAGCCAAAGTAATACTGAAAAATAAAACCAAAACAGGAGGCATCACCATCCCAGACTTTAGCCTCTACTACAAAGCTGTCATCATTAGGACAGTATGGTATTGGCACAAAAACAGACACATGGACCAATGGAATAGAATAGAGAACTCAGAATTGGACCCAAAAATGTACAGCCAACTAATCTTTGACAAAGCAGGAAAGAGCATCCAATGGAAAAAAGACAGCCTCTTTAACAGATGGTGCTGGGAGAACTGGACAGCAACGTGCAGAAGAATGAAACTGGATCATTTTCTCACACCATGCACAAAAATAAACTCAAAATGGATGAAGGACCTGAATGTGAGACAGGAAACCATCAAATCCCTATAGAAGAAAGCAGGAAACAACCACCTTGACCTGAACCGCAGCAATTTCTTACTTGACACATCACCAAAGGCAAGGGAATCAAGAGCAAAAATGAACTATTGGGACCTCATCAAGATTAAAAGCTTCTGCATGGCAAAGGAAACGACCCATAAAACTAATAGGAAACCGACAGAATGGGAAAAGATAGTTGCAAATGACATATCAGATAAAGGGCTAGTATCCAAAATCTATGAGGAACTCACCAAACTCCACACCCGAGAAACAAACAATCCAGTGAAGAAATGGGAAGAAGATATGAACAGACACTTCTCCAAAGAGGACACCCAGATGGCCAACAGACACATGAAACGATGCTCAGCATCCTTCCTCATCAGGGAAATACAAATCAAAACCACACTGATACCACCTCATGCCAGTCAGAGTGGCTAAAATGAGCAAATCAGAGGACTCTAGATGCTGGTGAGGATGTGGAGAAATGGGCACCCTCCTGCACTGTTGGTGGGAATGTAAACTGGTGTGTGGGAATGTAAACTGGTGCAGCCCCTCTGGTAAACAGTGTGGAGATTCCTCAAAAAATTAACAATAGAACTCCCCTAGGACCCAGCAGTAGCACTGCTAGGAATTTACCCAAGGGATAATACAGGAGTTCTGATGCATAGGGGCACATGTACCCCAATGTTCATAGCAGCACTCTCAACAATAGCCAAAACATGGAAAGAGCCTAAGTGTCCATCAACTGATGAATGGATCGAGAAGATGTGGTTTATCTATACCATGGAATACTACATGGCAAGGAGAAACAATGAAATCTGGCCATGTGTAGCAACATGGATGGACCTTGAGGGTGTTATGCTGAGCAAAATAAGTCAGGCAGAGAAGGACAGATACCATATGTTTGCACGTATAGGAGGATTAGGAGGAACTTAACGGAGAACCATTGGGGAGAAGAAAGGGAAAAATAGTGGGGGAGAGGTAGGGAGGCAAACCATGAGAGACTCTGGAATGCCAAGAACAAACTGAGGGCGGATGGGGTGGGGGGGAGGGGAAGGGGGTTGATGGGCATGGAGGAGGGCACTTGTGGGGATGAGCAATGGGTGTTATACAGAAACCAACTTGACAATAAACTATTAAAAAATAAATAAATAAAATTTTTAAAAAATCAGTCATCATTATTTAATAACTGAAATTTACCATTTTATTATCTATTTCATGGAAAATCATAAGATTTGAGTTCAAATATGGAGGGTATTAATGAAAAGAAATAAAAATCTTATAATAAATAATTGCCACTTACGTATGGTTAGGTCTCCATTCTACAAAGAAAATGATTTATTTGTGAAGTGCACCGAAATCATCAGAAAGGCCCCAAGTGTTCAAAATTCAAGCATAACAAAGAAAAAGGAAACTGAATAGTTAAATTATCATAAAATGACATTTGTCTAAGTATCATACAACATTTAAGGGTCTTCTCTTTCATTTTAATAACTAGAACAATAGTATACTCAGCTCTAGAATAGGAGGTGTAAGCATATATTGGTCATTCATCTTCTTTGAATCCATTCCTAGATTGAATATGAAAATATTCAATGATATTTATTTCAATAAAACAGTAAGATTCGAAGAAATATCTTAGATATCTGAGAACACATATATTTTCTTGGAAAACCGTATTACAGGTAGCTGTAGTACACTGGTGGAAGCGATGCTACTGCCACCTAGTGACAATTTGGTAAACTACCTTTGAAAGAAGGCAACAATAAAGTGGTGCTTGCTTGAAAAAGATTAAAACTATATCCTCTCTTTTTGCTATCAAAATATATGTATTTATTTAGTATATGTATCAATCAAATGCATATATTACAAACCTTTTTTCTTCATTATACCAATTTTCTATTTCCTTCATGGTCAAATGTCAAATCATATTTAACGTTCTATGCTATAAGCAGCCCGGGTAATATCATAGTCATCCTTGTGATAATTTAATATGAATTCCATAAAAGGAAATGTAGATGACCAAGGGGATGGAAAATATGCCTATCTGATTTACTTTTTATACTGTCCGTAATAGGGCTACAGGCATGAAGTAGTGGTGGTTGGATTTCAGAAGTCAAAACTATTACAGGCACACTTTGTTTTGTTGCTGTTTACTTTATTGCATTTGCAGATGTTGCATTTTTTTCCAAATTGAAGGCCTGTTGCAACCGTGTGTTGAGCTAGTCTATTGGTGCCATTTTTCCAACAGCATTTGCTCACATGTCTCTGCATTGTATTTTGGTAACTTTCACAATGTTTCAAACTTTTTCACTATTAAAATATTTGTTATAGTGATCAGTGAACTTTGATGTTACTCTCCCTCTTGTTTTGAGGCACCATGAACCACATCCGTATAAGAAAGTGAATTTGATCCTTAAATGTGGTGTGTGTTCTGACCTTTCCGCTGGCCAGTCGTTCCCCTGTCTCTCCTCCTCCTTCAGCCCCCCGACTCCCTCAGACACAACAATACTGAAATGATACCCATCAACAGCCCTACAATGGCTCCTAAGTGTTCAGGTGAAAGGAAAAGTCACACTTCTCTCTTTAAATCAAAAGCTAGAAATAACTAAGCTCACTTATGTCAAAAGCCAAGATAGGCTGGAAGCCTGGCCTCTTGTGCTAGTCAGCCAAGCTGGGAATGCAAAGGAAAAATTCTTAAAGGAAATGAAAAGTGCTACTCCAATGAATACGTGAATGATAAAAAGGTGAAGAAGACATATTGCTGAGATGGAGAAAGTTTTAGTGGTCTAGATAGAAAATCCAACTAGCCACAACAACCCCTGAAGCCAAAACCTAATCCAGAGCAAGGCCCTAACTCTCTTCAATTCTATGAAAACTGAGAGAGGGAAGGAACTTGAAGAAGTTTGAAGTTGGGAGAGGTTGATTCCTGTGGCTTAAGGAAAGAAGCCCTCTCTATAACATACATGTGCAAGGCGAGGCAGCATCACTGATGAGGAAACTGAGGCATGTTATCCAGAAATTCTAGCTAAGATAATTAACAAAGGTGGCCACACTAAACAACAGATTTTCAAAGTAGATAAAACAGCCTTACATTGCAGGAAGATGCCATCTAGGACTTTCATAGCTAGGAAGATATCAATGCCTGGCTTCAAGGCTTCAAAGGACAGGCTGACTTTCTTATTAGGGGCTAATGCAGCTGGTGACTTTAAGTTGAAGCCAATGTTCACTTACTACTCTGAAAATCCTAAGGCCTTTAAGAATGATGTTAAATCTACTCTGCCTGTGCTCTAGAACTGGCAAAATAAAGCCTGGATGACAGCACATCTATTTACAACATGGTCGGCTTATTGCATGTTTTAAGCCCACTGTTGAGATCAACTGCTCGCGAAAAAAATTTCTTCCAAATATTACTGCTCATTGACCATGCACCTGGTCACCCAAGAGCTCTGCCTGAGATGGACAATGAGATTAATGTTGTTTTCATGCTTGGCTAAGACAA
Source organism: Hyaena hyaena (assembly GCF_003009895.1). Taxonomy (NCBI): domain Eukaryota; kingdom Metazoa; phylum Chordata; class Mammalia; order Carnivora; family Hyaenidae; genus Hyaena; species Hyaena hyaena. Next base: position 897,099 of record NW_024080987.1, on the reverse strand, counting down.
CATCCATTCTGCAGCCCATGGAGTAAGGAGTAATTTTGAATTTCAAGTTGCATTAAGAAATACATTTTATAAGGAGCACTAAATACCAAAAATACCCCCAGTCGCTGTGTACCCCACTTCCTGACAGTCTTAAATGTTTGAGGGGAAGAGGGCAATCACTGAGAATCACTGATAGGTGTAAATTAATGATGTGCAAATGAAAAGGAATATAAAGTATAAAATCCTTACTCTTTTTTTAAGTCACTTGTTCTTATTATTTTTTAATGTTTATTTATTTGTTTTGAGAGAAAGAGAGAGAACATGAGTTGGAGAGAGGCAGAGAGAGAGAGGGAGAGAGAGAATCTGAAGTAGGCTCTGCACTGTAGTGTGGATCCCGACCTGGCACTCAAACTCATGAGCTGCAAGATCATGACTTGAGCCAAAATCAAGAGTTGGATGCTTAACTGAGTACCCAGGCTCCCCTAAAATCATTATTCTTTTTAAAATTTTTAATTATTTTTTTCCGTTAAGTTTATTTATTTATTTTGAGAGAGACAGTATCCCCAGCAGACTCCACAGGCTCAGTGCAGAGCCTGACACTGGGCTTGAACTCACAAAACTGTGAGATTGTGACCTGAGCCGAAATCAAGTTGCTTAACCAATGGAGCCATCCAGGCGCTCCTCTTTTTTTTTTTTTTTTTTAATGTTTATTTTTGATAGGGGGAGGGGCAGTGATAGGGGGACAGAAGATCTGAAGCGGGCTCTGTGCTGACAGCAGCGAGCCCAATATGGGGCTCAAACTCACAAACCATGTGATCATGACCTCACCTAAGTCAGATTCTCAACTAACTGAGCCACCCAGGTACCCCTAAAATCCTTACTCTTAAGGAAATCACAATTTAGGCAAGTCAAGTCATATTGTTTTTTAAAAATGTTTTCTAAACTGTGTGCCTCATTTTTATAGATTCATAACAACTATTTTTAGATTTGTTATGCTAATAAGAAAGGATACAAAGAAGTTTTTTCGGAATGGAAAAAGTTTACTTGATGAACACCAGAGTAAGTTCCTTTATTGGAGCAAAATAGAGGATGACATTATGTAAGGGAAAAATCACAAACTTTAATGAGTGCTTACTTTGCCAGGCAATATTCCGAGTACTTTGTGTGTAGTATCTCGTCTAATCCTCACATCAATTCTATGAGGTAGCTACAGATATCATTCAATTCTTGCAAATAAGAAAATGCTTCCTAGAGAGATCATATAGCCTGACTAGACCATGGAGATCCAAGTAGCTGATCTAGGGCTTAACTATGACTGAAGTTAATTTCTTTTCTTTGTTTTTTTTTTAACTTTTTAAAAAAATGTTTTATTTATTTCTGAGAGAGAGAGAGAGTGTGATCAGGGGAGGGTCAGAGAAAGAGGGAGACACAGAATCTGAAGCAGGCTCCAGGCTCTGAACTGTCAGCACAGAGCCCGATGTGGGGCTCGAACCCACGAATCGTGAGATCATGGCCTGAGCTGAAGTCGGACACTTAACCGGTTGAGCCACCCAGGCATCCCGTCTGAGGTTAATTTCTGTAATGCAGGTCCTAAAGTCTACCAAAGTGTTTCATCTCTGCCTTGCCCTTCATAAAGCCCTTCATCTAAGCCATTCCACTTGAAACTGTTCAAGTAAATTTCCAATTCCAGGTTTTTTGGTGGTAAAATGTTTACTCAATTTTATGCCTAAACTGTGTATAAATTTTTCTTTCATTTAAGAAGAAACTAGAGTCTAATATTTGATTGGCATGGTTAGTGATTATGGCCACCATGTGCTGAGTTCTTTGGCAAATACCTTAAGCTTCCCTGCAAAACCTTAAAGAAGGTTTAACCTTCTCAGTGCTTGATCCTTGACAGCTAAATCCTAGTAAATCTAAAACACAAAAAAGCAGAAGGTGCTATTATAAACCCATAATCATTAACCTCATCTGAGTCCTCAATACTGCTCACAGCCTTACTATATTTCTCTAGTTAGTTCAGTCTCTTACTTTGAAAGGCTATTTCAAATCTTCCTCACTCTCTATGGACACCTCCATGTCCCCTTCACTCACCTCTCTCTAAGAGCTGAGTTTCCGTATGTTATTAAGGAAAATGGAAGTCTTCATAAAGAGCTTTTGCAATTTTCTACCAGGAGAGCTAAGGGTTTGACTGAACTCATACCCATCCTTTCATCATTTCTTCTGTTACAATGGAGGAAACACCTCTGCTGTGGGGGTGGGTGGGAAGGCCGATCTTTCCATGTGCTTTGGCACCCACACCTAAATGCTTTCTCAAATATCCTATGCAGTTATCTTCTTCATATCTACAATCTTTCCTTCTTTATTAAATCCTTTCTCTAGGCATTAAAACATGCTTCCGGCATTCTCATTCTAACAGTAACAAAAACACTTAAAGCTACAAATATGTTACTTGACCCCAAGATTCTGCCTGCCACCCCCCATCTTCTTCTTACTCCCTAGTAACCATCTTTCTCTTAACCACCACTCACAGCCAAGCTCAGGAAAGAGCCATGTGCCATCAGTATCTTTACTTCCTCTGGTCTGGCTTGACCCCACTCTAGTCCATTATCAGCTCCCTATTGCTATGTCCAATGGACACTCTTGACTCTTATCTTGTTTTCCCTCTAAGCAACCTTTGGCCCTACTTCTGCCTACTTGAAATCTTCTTTTCTCTTGGCTTCTGTGACACTCCTTGCCTGGTTTGCTCTTTTCTTTCTAGCCCTTCATTCTTTGTTGTCTTTGCAGGTTCTTCCCTCCTATGCCACCTTTAAATCCTACATTTTTCTCAGGACTCTGCCCTAGAACCAATCTCTTCTTATCTTTCTACTCTTTCTCCCTCAGGGCTCTTGTCCACCTTCATGAATTCTAATACCACTTCTATGAGAATTGCTCCATATTTGTGTTTAGAAGAGGAAATTGATGTCACTTAATACTAAATCATGATAGTAAGCTTACCTGTAAATTTGCAACCGTTTTCCCAAAAGCTTTTCTTCCTCTAACATAATTCCTGGTTTCTTCAAACATGAATTCACTGCCTGACACTGCAAATTCAGCAATTATCAGCCTTTCCTAGAACCCAAAATTAGGTCTTAAGCATCATTCTAATTCCACAAGTGTTTTTTGCATGATTTTGATGATAAGAAATCCAATAAATAATCTTTATAAAACTCCTTAAAATTATTTTATTTCTTAACTCTATAAGAAAATGTTCCCATAGATATATAAGAATATTTTGATATATCCAAAATTCTTTAAAACAAATCCTTTATTTTTATAAATGTCTGTCTTTACTACATATAGATATAGACATCATTTATTTTACTCCTTCTTTTCATCAATCATCTATGAGAAAAGAAATATGAAATTGCTGATTTTTATTTATTGATCTCTGTGTTCTACATATTCTAATGGGTCTATGGAAATCAACCTCTTAAAGTGGATAAGTTAAATTCTGCCTCCTAGTGCAAAAGCATGCATGGTCAGTTTAAATCCATCTTGATGGTGATTTTTGTATTCTATTTCTGTGGCAGTATTCCTAGCCTTGACTCCAGTTTAGCCCAGGCTGTGGCAGTCCCTAGGCAAATGCACCTATATTTCTATGCTGGCATGTGAGGTCCAACAATCACTTAGGCACCACACTCCAAAAACACAGAAGTGAGAGCTGACTAAATGGGCTAAAACTTTTCAGGACGATTCCCTGGTATCATTAAAAAAAAAAAAAAAAATTCTGCCAAATGTTTGGCTGATATTTCCTTACAAGGAGCTAAGAATTCTTGACTTGTAGTTAAGAAGCTAATGTCATTCTAAGAAGGTATCAAAGAACTAAAGTACCTAATTTCCCTACTCACTTATAAGCTTTGATTGGATATCCCTGAGTTCATTTATTTACTTATCTAGCCTATAAAACTCAGGTTGTTTGTTTGTTTGTTTGTTTATGTAGGCTCCACACACGGCACAGAACCCAATATGGGGCCTGAACTCATGACCCTGAGATGAAGGTCTGAGCTGAGATTAAGAGTCTGATGCTTAACCAACTGAGCCACCCAGGCATCCCAAGAAGTCAGGGTTTTTTTTCAACTTTAAGTTTATTCAAATGATTGGCTATATCACAAGTTTTATATGCATGGGTTTACATAATTCTATATTATTTCATTTTACTTTATTAGTTAATCAAAAGATGGAATCTTTAATAATTCTGACCTGTGGAAGCTCTTACATGAGGTAATAGAAGCCTTTATTCTCTTCTCCAAGTAGGGCACTAGGTGGCAACCGTACATCTTCAAAGAATAATTCTGCAGTATCCTAAGGGATCATACAATTAAGTACAGAATTATCTCACTTAAATCTCCTAACATACTAATGAGGTGAGTATTATTTCCATTTAAGGGCAACAAAAACAAGAACAAAACAAACTGGAAGCCAAGTTGGAGTGGTTAATGAATACACCTAGTAGGTAGTACACCAGGGATTCAAACCCAGATCCATCTGATTCTAAAAATTTGTGGCTTTCCCACTGCAATACTCTGTCATTCTAGTTCCAGTCTCCTCCAGATTTGTATGTACTGAGAGCTAAGGATTTCTCACGCATATTAAGTAAAACATGTTTTTCCTTTTGGTAATGAGAAAACTACCAAATAATTACCAAATAATAGAAAAATATTTTCTGCTTTTATTTCATAATTTTCTTCAATCAATTTAATATAAGTTCTATTAATATATAATTAAGTTTGCCATTTCTGAAGCAGATATTCAAAATATGCTGATTCACTTCCACTACTAAACAGCACAAAGAGATACAGTTGGATAAATGGAATAAATCTTACCTTTTTTTAAAAAAATGTTTGTTAGTTTGGAGAGAGCAAGCATGAGGGGCGGAGGGGCAAAGAGAGAGTGGGAGAAAAGAATCCCAACCAGGTTCTGGGCTGACAGCACAGATGGAGGGCTCAAACTCACAATCAGTGAGATCATGACCTGAGCTGAAATCAAGAGTCAGAAGCTCAACCAACTGAGCCACCTGGGCACTCCTCTCTTTCCATTTCTGAAAAGCATATTTTCAGAATCTGACGTAGGAAGGTATGATTTGCTATATGTAGTTCTACAAAGTATAATTGAGTAAACTCAATGATTTATAATTAATAATTCATATTGTAACTTACCTGGGCTTTTAGTCCCATTTTATGTAGCTTTCGTCCTTTGATAAATCCTTTCATTCCAGTTTCCACCAAAAAAAGGCTAATGCCATGGGCAGGAGAATGAGCTTCACGATTTGTGTTTGCCACTACGATCACAATGTCACTTAGGCACCCATTACTGATGAATACCTGCAAACCCCAAATATACTGTGACACTCCACAATAAATCAGGTCCATGTTTAAGTCATGATGGGAGGAAAGTATATTCAAGAAGACTAAACCAGACAAGACATGCATTATGCTTCTCTTTGTACTCTACCCAAGTATCTTCAGTGTTGATTATTTATATATCAGGTTATTAAAGAGTACAGGGAAAACAACCCATTGCTTCAAAGAATAAAGTCAGTACATTTTCATTCCACAATTAATACTGTAAATAATAATGAACAGAGCTTATACCTTTTCTAAATTAAAGCAAAATACTCTTATTAAAATGATAAACTGTATTTTAGAAAGAAATCGCAGATGAAAAAAAGGAATCTGTTCTAAGTGGCAACATTAAAGTATTTGTACTCTCATAACAGTTTTGAAAAAGAATGGATTTGATTTGGATGTTACATGGCCTACTTTTTTCCAAATGGCCTCAATAAGGAGATAATAATTAAAGAGGGATACTAAATAAGAGATATTAGAATACCAGATGATATTTATTTATCAAAGAAATACATCCAGCACAAATATTAATAATTAACCCATTTTGTGTCTTTCCTGGGTCACCTCAAGCACTTCCATGGCTTTAATTACTATTGATCTGCTGATGACTCCAAATCTTTAAGTCAAATTTCTTGCTAGGTTTCAGATCTGTATACTTACCTGCCTCTGGAGAGTCCATTTGATGATTCATGGGCAGAACATATCCCTTCCTACCCTTAACTCTTAACTAATCTTGAATATCAATCTATTTTTCCTATCTCAGTGAATGGTGCCAAAAAAAAAATCATGTTATCATCTTGCTTCATATTAAATTTGATATCTAATTCTCTCTAATCCATTTCAATACTTTATGAATCTACTCACTTCCTTTCATTTCTTCCATTGCCATTACCTTATTTCGAGGCCTCATCATTTCTTAAGTTCCCACAACTGATGTCTCTTCACCTCTATTATCCATCATGATGTCAGAGACCTTTTTATAATGCAATCTAATCGTATCATTTTCATATTTTTAAAAATTTGAGTAGCTCTGTAATAGGCCTCAGGATAAGTTATAAACCTTTAGAGGAGCATATAAAACTCATGAAAAACTGGCACTAGCCTAACCAGTCCAGCCTGATCATTTGTCCCATTTTTCTCATTCACTGTCCTCAGGTCAACTCCACTGAACTATTTGCTGTCCTCTCTATTCCAAGGTCTTCTTTACCTATATGTCTCCGGAAATCTCATTCCCTCTTCTGGAGAGGCTGTTTCCTAAGGCTAGGATAAATCCTATCATTCTGGACTAACTTCAGAGTTCTTCCAAAAAGTCTTCCCAAATTCTCCAGGCCAGGTTCAGTGCTCCCATAAGCACCCTGAATTCACCACCATCTTAGCATTTATCGAACTGTATTCAAATGATCTATTCTTGTCTCTGTCCCTTTGAAATAGTAGGGGTACAAAATGGCATTGGTTACTCCCATCACCTGACATCCATGCTTTTTATAAGATTTATGTTCTAAAAGCCACAGTGCTGTACATACAAATAATGGGAAATAAGCCAATGATGTTAGTGTTGTCTATATGATAGCAAGTGAAGGTGGGTGGTGGCCTGGTTATAAGTGACACGACAATCAAAGACCCTCAACATTTTTTCTGTACAAGGAGCTTCTCGAGAGCAGGGACTATTCTCTATTCATTTACCTCTCATCAGTGCTTACAATAGTGTTTGGCATATAGAAGTCCTTCAAGGAGTTTGCTGAATAAATGAGAAAAATGTATTCCTGAAAAAAAATTTATACATCATGGCAAAAATATTTTTCTACAATATTGCTCCATTGCACCACTTGCTCAAAAACCTGTCAAGTCTCCCAATTTCATATCTTTCCAGGAGAATAATGACCATCTGTGCATGCGTAGAGTTGAATTGCTGAAGTAGTGGTTTTCTGTTTTGAATCACATGTCCAGGGATTAGTGTCTGTAAGCTCTAAATTCATGGTCTCAGACATATATTAACAGACATTATTATAGATAAAAGACAAATAATGGGATGAAAGGAAGGGAGGAGCTGTTTACAGAGCAAAAAGTGTTCACTTTAACACCCTGACTTCAATTTGCTAATAGTGAATAGAATTCTTCAGCAGTTTTTTTAGACACAATTATGGAAGAAGGTTAATCGATTCTGAACCATTTCTGCAAGAGTCTGACATAAGGCGAGTATTTCCAGCATGACTGCTTTCCTTTACTTATAAGAAAATTCTCTTTGTAAAAGGACTTTCTCAATTTCATTCCTAATTATGACAGTCAAAACTCTTAATAAGGCTGGGATTATCCCTACTGAGGGTCATCATTTTTGGGGGTATTTAATGCTTATAAGTTCATTGTAGACATTATAAATAGTATATTGTTATAAGGAAAAAGGAAAAAAAATCCTTGAGTCCATCATATAGACACCATTATGAATTTCCTTTCTGTCTTTTTCCCTTTTAATGTAGTTGAAATATATGTGCATTTTGTTACTTAGCTGATACCTATGTATATAAAAGTTATTAACTTGATCTCTTCATTTAATGTAATTATTTTCCTAAACCATTAGATACTATGTGTTGATGCTTTAATGGGCTCATCTTAGGTCATTTTTTTTTTTTAAGTTTATTTATTTATTGGGGGGAGGGGAAAGGCAGAGAGAGGTAGAGAAAGAATCCCAAGAAAGTTCCATGCTGTTGGCATGGAGCCCAACACAGGGCTCAATATCTCAAACCATGAAATCATGACCTGAGCCAAAATCAAAGTCAGTGCTTAACTGACTGAGCCACTAGGTTCCCCTTAGGTCATCTTATTAAGGTACTATATTCACTTACTTATTCCTTTACTTTTGCTTCCTTTCAACTTTTTGTTATTTCTAATAGAGGTTTGGAAATAATCAATGGTGCTTTCCTGGATGGTTCCCACAGAAGACCTGCTAACAAAGCTGGAGTCACAGGAGAATGTGGTTCCCATTTGACCAAATATCTTAGTCTTCAGTGGCCCTCTGCGTGCAGAGTTAAGTGATTATTATACAGGAATAGACACATCTTTATTATAATCCTTAGGACAAAGTTGTGGGGAACAAGTTACTAATTCCCTGAGGGTGCATGGATGAGTTAACAAGGCATAAAGAATTAAAAAGCCACAGAATGAAGCCACCCAAGGTTGGGTAAACAAGATTAGGCAAACAGGGCAAAAGACCCCAGTAGAGGACAAGTACTGGAATAGGAAATCTCAGGTTGAAAACACCCAAAATGAGATAAACAAAATTAGGTATTCAGGGTGGGAATGCTTCCCCCCTCCTCTTGGTCCCCTTAGTACAATAGCAGAAACCTGTTTTCACAGGAAAGGAGGACAAAAACAGGAAATCAAGACTTTAGACTGCAGCAAGGCGAAGTTCGCAGAGCTGGAGTTAATTAGCAAAAGAAAGGTGCCTTGTTGACCCTGAGGTAGCGTGCTTTGTTCTTTTTAAAAAAATTTTTTTTAAATTTTTTATTTATTTCCGAGAGAGAGAGAGAGAGAGAGAGAGAGAGAGAGAGAGCGAGCGAGCGCACGCGCGAGCGAGCGCGCACGAGAGGGTCAGAAAGAGAGGGAGATACAGAATTCGAAACAGGCTCCAGGCTCTGAGCTGGCTATCAGCACAGAGCCCGACATAGGGCTCAAACCCATGAACCATGAGATCATGACCTGAGCCGAAGTTGGACGCTTAACCGACTGAGCCACCCAGGCGCCCCTAGCATGCTCTGTTCTTCTTGTCCCCTAGGCCAGTTTAGGTAAACAGGTAGTGTCTCATGTTTGCTATAAAAAACCTTCTGCCCAGCACCAGGATTTTGTTTTGTATTGACCCAAACCTCTAACACCAAATATCATCAAAATCCCCTTTCCCTCACACCTATGAGTTAATGTTCATGGTTTCATTGCCTCTTTGTGCATGTCTATCATGCTTTTTGGCTTTCTGATCCTAATAAAAATGGAGTAAGGACCCTTACTCAGCACTTTTGTTTCCTCCCAGACATTAGCCTCTCTCACATGTCAATCCTGTATCCACTCTTTTGCTGGACAAGAGAGAACACCAGACCCAGAGTCTACGACAAAAAGTATGTTTGGGAAAATACTAGTGACTCAAGATAATCTATAAAGAGAATTCCCTAGGGCATAAGACGTATTGTATCCAACTTTTAGAGGTTTATAAAGCACATTAGCATATCAAAGAGAAGTTACACACATTTTCTAAATTTATTTGATACCACAGATACTATTTTTCTGTATCAATAACTGTAAAACTAGATTATGGAATGGTCTTTAGACCTAGGATGCTCAAAACATGTTCTTCAAACCCATGCCAGCCCACAAGCTGCTATTAGTCCTTGATAACATAAGTAAAGAAATCAAGACTGTTTACAAAATTTTACAGCAGTTTGACAGTACCATAACATTCAAACTTGTGATTGTGTAAATGCAAAAAAATTAGTCTAAAACTAATTATAAGTTGGGGCGCCTGGGTGGCTTAGTCGGTTAAGCGTCCGACTTTCGCTTGGGTCATGATCTCGCGGTTCGTGGGTTCGAGCCCCGCGTCGGGCTCTGTGCTGACTGCCAGCTCAGAGCCTGGAGCCTGTTTCAGTCTGTGACTTCCTCTCTCTCTCTGACCCTCCCCTGCTCATGCTGTCTCTATCTCTCTCCTAGAAATAAATAAAACATTAAAAAAAATTTTTTTTAACTAATTATAAGTTTAAAAAAATTCAAAGAAAACAAACATAAATTAGTTCTTCAATAGGCTTTGAAACAATTTTCGGAAAGACCTCCTTAGTGCAGAAAATAAACATCTTTCCTTCACTTAACACTCAGTCAACAATAAATATTTACTGAGTGTGTTCCAGACACAGTTTTAGGTAAACAAAATCCTCTGTCATTAGTAATAAATTCTAAGGGACATATTCACCGCTTAGCCTTTCTGTAACCTTAATTGGAGGGACTTCCCAATTCATCTGGGTTGATGTGACTCTCAGAAAGATTAAAGGGCTCTCAAATTCTATCAAAGCTATCCTTCTCTCCTAAGAATTTTTGAAACTCTTCTTGATATTTACAAGGTAAGATTTTATCCCCGATTTTTCATGAATATCAAGTTTATTAATTATCGTTTGTCTCATATTTGTACAATGTGAGCCTCTTCTTCCCCCTTTCTGGCTTGATAAGGACTGTTTGGAAGCTAAAACTTTTGCCATATTAATGAGGGGAGCCAGCAAAATGAAACATACAAGAAGAACAGATCTCATGTAATATGTAGTGTTGCAAAATTCACACTGTCCTCAAAACAAAACAACTTAAGTAAATTAAATTATTACATGAGTCCATAGAATGAGAGAGTCAATAAGGAGTAGTCTCTGAGACACTGTTACTCATGGCATGACTCAGGACAGAAGGGCTGTAGAAGCCCCTCTTTACATACCTTGCTTCCATTGAGAATCCAGTCACTTCCATCCTTTTTGGCATTTGTTCTTATTCCTTGCAAATCACTATATTTTTTTTTAAATGAAGGAAAATTCATTAGTTGGTAAAAACTGAATTACTTAAGTGTTGTTATGTAAGTATGTATATAATGTGATAATTCAAACTGTTCATCTCATGAAAAAAATTGACTTCTAACTAACATTAAGAATGTTCACACAAATGCACTGAAAAACCACGTCTGATGTATTATATTCTAAACCTCTTGTATAAATGAATATATGATTAAGATTACATAAAATGGCCAGATTTTATAGAGCATAAAACTCCCAAGTAGATCCCCAAATTGGACTCAGATTGCATCTCAAAGCCCACTATATTTGAAATTATTTGTCACCATATATTTGCCTGCCTCTATTCATCTTGATTCCTTCCCCTATCTCTGTTGATCAAAATTTAGCTATTTAAAATGCTTCCTTTAACAAGCCTGCTCTAAACATGCAATAGATTATTTTTCTAAATATAAACAAATATCCATAATTAAAATACAAAGTGTACAGACAATATTTCTGACAAAGGAAAAATACTGAAAAAAAATTACTTCCTAGAGTAAACATTTCTAAAATACATCCCTCCACCATTTTTCAGTGGAAATAGATACACACACACATATTTTTATAAAACTTGAACCACATATATGATTTCGACCTTTCAATAATATCTAATGCTTTTCTATAATTTCATTTTTATCAATGGCATAGAATTACATTGTATAGATTTATCATTTTCTTCAAGCAATCTATTGTTGAACAATTAGTAGTTTCCAATTTTTATAAATATCCTAGAATGAATACCATCGTGTATAAATAGTCTACATCACTTCTGATTCTTCTTCTTGAATATGGCCTTTATATTATATACTCCATGGCACTTTATTGCTCTTTGTATCAGGCTGAATAATGACCCTGAATATAATAAGTCCTAATCCTTGGAAAGGGACCTAGAAAAAAGGTCTTGTAGATGTGAGTAATTTAAGGATCTTGAGATGGGAGACTATCTTGGATTATCTGATGGGTGGGCCTGAAATGCAAATGTCCCTGTGAAAGAGAGGCAGCAGGAAATTACACAGGCAGAAGAGGAGGGGAAATGTGAGGACGGAGGCAGGTTGGAATGAAGAGAACACAAAGCAGGGAACAGTGAATGTCAGCCACCAGGAGATGGAAGAGGCAAGGAATGGATTCTGCCCTAAAATGTCTAGAAGGAGTGAAGCTTTGGAGATATCTTGACTTGGGTTAATTTATACTGATTTTGCACTTATGGCCTTTAGAACTATGAGAGAATAAATGTCTGCCTTGTGATGCTACCAAGTTTGTGGTCATTTGTTACAGAAACCATAGGAAAATAACAATCTCTTACAGCATTTATCTTGAATTTCCGGGGTTAATAAAAAGATCTTATCTTTATGCCTACACCACTTCCCAGACTCAAGTCTTTTGAGGACAAACGATATATCAAGTTTCCATGCCCTTCACCTAGCATACTGCTTTGCACACAAAAGCACTCAAACATTTGCTAATTTACATTCTCAAAGATGCCAAATGTGCAGAAAGGAATTAATATAGCAGGTCTCAGGCTGCTATCTTTAGAAAAGCCTGGTTACAAGATTGGCTCTTTGGCTGGCCTCTGTGAATTTGGAGTTCAGGAAGATTCCCACCATTAGCAGAACAGATAGGAGTAGCTCACTGTATTCAAACTGTTTGTGTAAATCATATGATTTATGCTGAACACATGTTTTTCTTCTGGGAATCTCAGCCTATGTCATATGCTAGGCAGAGAGTGTTTCTGTGCCCGACCTCCAGTAGAATTCTGGGCACTGAGTCTCTAACGAGCTACACTGGTAGGTAACAGTCCACAGGTACTCTCACAACTGGCTGCTAAGGAATTACACGAGTCCTGGGGTACTCCACTGAAAGGGCTCACAGAAGCTCTGCACCTGATTTTCTATGCATTTCAGTGCACGAGGCTTTTCCTTTTGCCGATTTTGTTTTGTATTCTGTCACTGAAATAAATTACACGGTGAATACAATTATATGCTGAATCCTGTGACTCCTCGCTAATCACTGAAACTGGAGCTGGTCTTGGGGACACCGGACATTGTAAACAAGGCATTTGTTTGAAGGGTAAGTTAAATGACAAAAATCTGTAGCTTTGTTTTCAGTAAAAGGATAAATGACTATAAGGGACATTTTATCTTTTTAAAGCTTTTTAAAAAAATATTTATTTTTGAGAGAGAATGAGAGTTGAAGAGGGGTAGAGAGAGAGGGAGACACAGAATCTGAAGACAGGCTCCAGGCTCTGAGCTAGCTGTCAGCACAGAGCTCGATGTGGGGCTTGAACCCACAAACTGTGAGATCATGACCTGAGGTGATGTTGGACACTTAACCGACTGAGCCACCCAGCCAGGTGCCTTTTTATTTTTTAAAGCTTTTTAAAATTTTTTGTAATTTTATTTGAGAGAGAGAGAGAGGAGAGAGACCATTATGGGGGAGGGGTAGAGGGAGAGAGAGAGCGAGAGCGAGAGCGAGAGAGAGAGAGAGAGAGAGAGAGAATCTTAAGCAGGTTCTATGCTCATCGCGGAGCCTGATGACCTGAAATCAAGAGTCAGACACTTAACCAACTGAGTTAAGTGTGCCCCTGTTACTATTATTTTTATTATAAGGAACATTTTAAAGCTGTGTGCTAGTGTATTCTAACATAATTTTCATTGTAAGTCAGTATAAAATGTTAGTTCCTAAAATCAGTACATGGCTTATTAAGATAAAGTAACAAAGGTAATGACACAGCTCAGTTTGTGGATTAAAAAAAGCTCTTGAATGGTAAATATGAAATATTAAAAATATACTACTAAAATATATACTACTTAGCATTGCCAAGAATTCAGACCTTCACAATAATCGTATTAAGTATCACTGATACAAACATTGAAGTTCAGACATTTCACCCACAGTCACAGAGCTGGTGTCAGAATACTCTGGATCCAATGTAGTCCTAGATTTATTTGTTCTATGAGTTTGGTTAAAATATTTCATTTCTCATTTTCTGTTCTCCTTTACATAGGGATCACAGTATCACTTCATATAGATTACTGTGATAGTCAAATAGAAAATCAGCATGAAAGGTACAAAATGTTAAGGTATCATACAAATACACATAATTACACATTAGGGAGTCTCCTATGTAAGTGGGAAGGAAAAGCAGCAAGGATACCCTAGATCTTTGCTAGCAAACTTCACCTTTTTGGTGAAGGCCAAATCAAAGCAAGAATGTAAGAGTAGACAAATTGTTCCTGAAACCTGGTGCAACAAACCATCCCCCATCTTTCTTCTTTACCTCCCACATGCTTTTTCTTTCTTTTTTCCGAAAGTCCTCAACACCGGAACACTCTTCTGCATCTGTTGTTTTCCTTCACCCCTGCGCTCACTCACATGGCCCCTTTGCTTGTCTCTAAATAACTGACCAATTTGCTACCCTTCCATCACTCATACAAACCTTCCAAACCATCTGCCTTTTTTTCTCCATTCTCGTTCTCAGTTTCCTTCTTAAGTATATACACCTAACCACAGAAGAGGACGGAGAACTTAAATAAACAAAAATCAAGCAAGCCTTTGTTTGCATGTGTAAGTTGGGGCAAGTTGGGATGTCTGATTTATTGTTCTCTAGGGAGAACTAGCATTCAATGGCTTGGAAAAGGAACATACTGTTGCAGAGCTAACGATGTAATCCAAATGTGGTGAGTCACCCACTTATCTTGGAACAACGATCTAAATTAAAAGCAAAGGGAGATTAAATTTGTATTTCTCTTAGATTACATTTTTAGGCAAAAGAAGCATACAAAAACCTTTTATCTTTGGCAAAACTAAATATCAGTATTGGCCTGTAATTATAGGCTTACATTTGGGAAGGAGAGATACAATTTAAGCATGTGGCCAAGTCACACTATGGAATGCTGAGCCACTTAACAATAAATAGCACTGTCAGAAAAGAGAATGTAAAACATTAGGTCCTGATCTTGGTGGAAACAAGTCTTGGTTTTCAGTTACTGCTTCTGCCACGCCTTTATGTTGTTGCTCTGCACTGCCTGCTTCCCATTGGCCTAGAAGTTGCTGTTCCCTTCAACATAAACCCTTCCCCTTACTGCGCTGGCCTGTCGCACTACTGCCTCTCTTTACGCTCTCTTTCACCACAAACTCTGAAAGTTAGTCTGTGTTCTCCACATCTGTTTTCTCAATGCCCATCTCTCATCCAAAGTAGTTTCTGCCCCTTCTCTCTACTGAAATGACAATCAGAAGATCACCACCAGTGGCCTGCCATGATCTTTTCTCAACCCTCAACAGTTTTGTGGCCTTGATGTTACTAACTTCTCACTCCTGTCCTATCACCTTTTCAAACTCACTTCACCTCATGCTCGTGACAGCACTGGTCTAGATTTCTTCCAAACTCAATCCTTTCGTCTCAGTGGCTGTCTTCTGTACAGTTCCAAAGGAAGCATCATGTCCAAGGTTTCCTGTTTGCTCTCCTTTTCATCCTTGAGGGCCAGGTCCCACCGGGTGGAAGCTCCTGCCCTTCATTCTTGCACAGTTAGTGCTTTCTCATTTGTCACATCTCACGTTACTATTTTTTTAATGTAGTAATATAGGTAGGTGTTTATTTTATGTATTAAGGTTTTAATTTTAACCCTAGTAAACATACAGTGTTATATTAATTTCAGGTATACAATATAGTGATTCAGCAATTCTATACATTATTCAGTGCTCATCATAAGTGCATTCCTTAGTCCCCATTACCTATTTCAGCCATGCCCCTCACTTCCCTCAGGTAAGCCGTCAGTTTGTTCTCTATAGTTAAGAGTCTTTTTCTCAGTTTGTCTCTCTCTGTCTTTCTTTTTTCCCTTCGCTCATTTGTTTTGCTTCTTAAATGTCACATATGAATGAAATCATACAGCATTTGTCTTTGACGGACTTATTTCACTTAGCATTATACTCTCTAGCTCTATCCATATTGTTCCAAATGGCAAGATTTCATTCTTTTTTATGGCTAAGTAATTTTACAAGGTATATAAATATACCCCACTTCTTTATCCATTTATCTATCAATGGACACTTGGGCTGCTTCCATAATGTGACTATTATAAATAATGCAATAAACAGAGATAGATGTATTCCTTTGAATTAGTGTTTTTGTAACTTTTGGGTAATTACCTACTAGTGCAATTGCTGGATTGTAGGAAAGCTCTATTTTTAATTTTTTGAGGAACCTCCATACTGTTTTCCACAGTGGCTATACCAGTTTGCATTCTCACCAAGAGTGCATGAAGGTTCCTTTCCCTCCACATCTTCACCTACACTTGTGGTTTTTTATGTTTTTTGATCTTAGCCATACTGACGGATGTGAAGTGATATCTCATTGTAGTTTTGATTTACATTTCCATGAAGATGAATGATGTTGAGCATCTTTTCATGTGTCTGTTAGTCATCTGTATCTCTTTGGGTGAATGTCTGTTCACGTCTTCTGCCCATTTTTAAATTGGACTGTTTGGTGTTAGGGTGTTGAGTTGTAGAAGTTTTTTATATACTTTGAATACTAACCTTTTATCAAGTATGTCATTTGCAAATATCTTCTCCTATTCAGTGAGTTGTCTTTTAGTTTTGTTGATTGTTTCTTTTGCTGTAAAAGAGCTTTGTATTCTGATGTGGTCCCAATAGTTTATTTTTGCTTTTATCTCCCTTGCTCCCGGAGATATACCTAGAAAAATGTTGCTATGGCTGATGTCAGAGAAATTACTGCCTGTGCTCTTTTCTAGGATTTTTATGGTTTCAGATCTCACATTTAGGTTTCATACATTTTGAGTTTATTTTCACGTATAGGGTAAAATTGTCCAGTTTCATTCTTTTGCATGTAGCTGTCCAGTTTTCCAGCACCATTTGCTGAAGAGACTTTTTCTTATTGTATATTATTTCCTCCTTTGTTAAAGATTAATTGACCATATAATTGTGGGCTTATTTCTGGGTTTTCTATTCTGTTCCATTGATCTATGTGCCTATTTTTATGTCAGTACCATCTTATTTTGATTACTACAGCTTTGTAATATAACTTGTAATATAACTGGAACATTCTCCAGAACAGATCACATATTAGGCTACAAAACATGTCTCAACAAATTCAGAAAGATCAGAGTCATACCATGCATCTTTTCTTACCACAATGTTATGAAACTAGAAATTAACCAGAAGAAAAAAAACTAGAAAGAGCACAAATACATGGAGGTTAAATAACATGCTAGTAAACAATTAATGGGTCAAATAAGAAATCAAAGAAAAATCAAAAAGTACATAGAAGCAAATGAAAATAAAAACACAACAGTTTAAAATCTTTGGAATGCAGCAAAATCGGTTCTAAGAGGGAAGTTTATAACAATACAGATCTACCTTAAGAATCAAGAAAAATCTCAAATGAACAACCTAAACTTAGACCCAAAGGAGCTAGAGAAGGAAGAACAAACAAAACCCCAAACCAGAAGGAAGGAAATAATAGAGCAGAAATAAAATATAGAAACTAAAACAACAACAAAAACAACAAACAAAACAATAGAACAGATCAATGAAGCCAGGAGCTGGCTCTTTGAAAACATGAACAAAATTGATAAACCTCTAGCAAGACTCAGCCCAAAAAAAAAATCACAAATGAAAGAAGAAAAATAACCAACACCACAGAAACACAAACAATTGTAAGAGAATGTCATAGAAAATTTTAGAGGATAAATTCCTAGAAACATATAACTTATCAAAACTGAAGCAGGAAAATATAGAATAGAATATAGAATATTTGAACAGACCAATTACCAGCAAGGATATTGAATCAATAAAAAAACTCCCAACAAACAATAGTTCAAGACCAGTCAGCTTCATAGGCAAATTCTACCAAACATTTAAAGAAGAGTTAATACCTATTCTTCTCAAACTATTTCAAAAAATATTGGGCACCAAGGTGACTCAGTTGGTTAAGCATCCAACTCTTGATTTTGGCTCGAATCATCAACTCAGGATTGTAAGATTGAGCCCTGTGTTGGGCTCTCTGCTGGCAGAACAAAGCCTGCTTGGGATTCTCTCTCTTACTTTCTCTCTCTGCCCCTCCCCCACTTGTGTTCACATGCTCTGTCTCTCTCTCTCTCTCTCAAAATAAATAAATAAACAAAAAAAGAAGCTATTCCAAAAAATAGAATAGGAAGGAACACTTCCAAATTCATTCTATTAGGCCAGTATTACCATGATACTAAAACCAGATAGACAAAAAAAGAGAACTACAGGCCAAAATCTTTGATGAACATAGAGGCAAAAATCCTCAATAAAATACTAGCAAAATGAAGCCAACAATACAATACATTAAAAAAAAATCATTTACCACGATCAAGTGAGATTTATTCCCAGAATGCAAAGGAGTTTCAATATTCACAAATCAATCAACGTGATATGTCACCTTAATAAGAGAAAAGATAGAAGCAGAAAAAGCATTTGACAAAGTACAACATCCATTCATGATAAAAACCCTCAGCAAAGTAGGTCTAGTGGAAACATATCTCAACATAATAAAAGTGTTATATGAAAAACCTACAGTGAACTTCATTCTCAATGGGGGAAAACTAAGAGTTTTTCCCTTAAGGTCAGAAACAACACAAAACTGTCCACTATCACCACTTTCATTCCACACTGTACTTAAAGTCTTAGCCCACAGCAGTTAAACAAAAAGAAATAAGATGCATCCACATTGGTAAGGAATAAGTAAAACTTTCACTATTTGCAGATAACATATACTATATATAGAAAACCCTAAAGACTCCATCAAAAGTTTATTGGAACTGAAATTAATTCAGTAAAGTTGCAGGATACAAATCAATGTACAGAAATCTGTTGCCTTTCTGTATACTAATAATGAAGTAGCTGAAAGAGAAATTAAGAAAATAATCTCATTTACCATTGTACCAAAAATAATAAAATATCTAGGGATAAACTTAACCAAAGAGGTGAAAGACCCGTACTCTGAAAACTATAAAACACTGATGAAAGAAATTCAATACAACACAAAGAAAAGGAAAGACATTCCGTGTTCATGGGTTGGAAGAACAAATATAGTTAAAATGCCTATACTACCCAAAGCAATCCAGATTTAATGCAATCCCTATCAAAATACTAATAGTAGTTTTCATAGAACTACAACAAATAATCCTATAGAATCACAAAAGACCCCAAATCGCAAAGCGATCTTGAAAAGGAAAAACAGAACTGGAAGTATCACAATTCCAGATTTCAAGTTATATTGTAAAGCTGTCACATCTCAGTTTACATGTAACCCTTTTTATAGGCCTTCTCTAGCACTCATCTCTAATTTCATTTTTCCCTTTCCTACGAAACACACATACACCATTAATCTCTAGCATAGCACCATATTTCCTTCATAGTACTTATCATAATTTATAATTAGGGATATATTTATTTATGTGTTTCTCGTCATTCTCTTCAATAAACATAGAGAGCACATTTGTTTTTGTTCACCACTGTGTATCTGGCACATTAAAGGCACTTAGTAAGTAACCTTCAAATGACTGAATAAATTATCTTCTTCATTCCCATTGCTCCAAATCTTGCCACCCCAGCCTGCATCCAGAATCCCATATCCCTACCTCTAATAGCCTGCTGGACATTGTCACATGAATGTCACACCGTATCCAAAATCTACCATGCTCCAAATTCAAGTCACACCCTACCATTTTATTTGCATTACCCTATACAAATATCTGAAAACAGCATATATTATGTTTTATTGTGCTTTATATATGATAAGGCCTTATTTTCCTACTAGAATTTGAAGTTACTTGAGCTTGTAAATTAAACTTGTGTTTATCTTTGTATCCTTCCTCGTACATCATTCAGTGTTTGTATGAAGTGAGTACTGAGCAAATACTGGCTGTTAGGGCACTGCTTCCAAAAATCAAAATCAAATGAATGTTGATTTACCTTCCAGCCCCAGGCTCCGTCATTGCTAGGGCACCAATACATTTCCCAGCAGTCATCTGGGGGATGAAATGCTTAATCTGTTCTTTGGAGCCATAGTGTGCAATATAGGGCATGACAATATTTGAATGAAGAATAAAACCTGGGCCTGTACAATTTGAATATGCTCTTAGAGAGAGAAAAAAGAAAAAAAAAATTAAGGCACAAAATAGTTATTTTGTTCTGCTTTCAGTTTCTTTGATTTTCAACTAAACAACAAATTATTAAATCTTCTTTTTTCAAATTATTAAATCTTAACACATTGTTCCACACTAGCCTGTTTCCCCACAAACCTAGAGCTCCTGAAAATTTTCTTTGTTTTTACTAATCTTTTAATTTTTGGCACAATTAACAGTACTATAACAGAGCTCCATGAGTATTTACCTAATGAATTAGAAGATAAAACATTTCAAAGTATGGATCATCTACAATTGTATTACCCTAACATAGCAACTGTTTTCATTTTGGTGAATTACCTTTGCCCATAGGCATATATTCTAATACAGTCACAGTCATGGTGTGAATTTGCACTTAACTAATTTTTTTAAAAATGTTTATTTATTTTTGAGAGAGAGAGAGAGAGAGAGAGAGACAGAGACAGAGAGTAAGTGCGGAAGGCCCAGAGTGAGAGGGAGACATAGAATCCGAAGCGGGCTCCAGGCTCCAAGCTGTCAGCAAAGAGTCTGATGCAGTACTCCAGCTCAAAAACCGTGAGATCATGACCGAAGCCGAAGTCGAAAGATTAACCGACTGAGTTATTAACTTTTTTTTTTTAATTATAAGGCATGAAAAAGTCTTTTTTCTTTTTTTTACATGTTGTCACAATACGCTGGAACAGCTATAAAATATTCCAAATTGTTTATATAATATAATTTACATTTTTAAAATAATTTAGTTATTCATTCTCCAACTAGCAGACATTTAGATTGCTTCCATATTTGGAGGTTTATGATCTAACATGACAATGATTTCTGTACATAACTCCCCTTTTTTCTATTAAATTATTTCCATAAGATAAATTCTCCAAAGTAGCATCTTGGATCAAAGAGCAGAAATATTTTCATTTTTTGAATTAAAATTGGTGAATGTTTCACCAAAGCATTTATTGTTCTAATTTATAATGTCACTAATAGTATGAGTACGCCATTTTCACTGCAACTTTGTAAGCAGAGAGTATTATGATTTCGAATTTTCACTGACTTTTGCAAATACTCAAAATGATAACCTCCAGGTTAATTTAAATTGCATTTGGCTGGTAGTAAGGATAAACTTTTTTTCATCTAAAAGAACCTATTCGGGGGCACCTGGGTGGCTCAGTTGGTTAAGCATCCTCCTTTGGCTCAGGTCATGATCTTGCGGTTTGTGAGTTGCAGCCCCATGTGGGGTTCTGTGCTGACAGCTCAGAAGCTGGAGCCTGCTTCTGATTCTGTGTCTCCCTCTCTCTCTGTCCCTCCCATGCTCACATTCTGTGTGTGTGTCCCTCTCTCAAAAATAAGCAAACATTAAAAATAATTTAAATAACCAAAATAATAAAAGAACTTACTTGTATTTCATTTTGATGAACTGCTGGTTCAAATCTTTTGCCCATTCATCAACTGAAATCTTTATTTCTTCTTATCTATTAAACTTTAAGTATATTTGATGGGGATATTTTTCCACTTATTTTTAAACAAGAATAATATACACATGAGCCAACAGAAATGAAGCAATCTCTTTAATTTTCAGCAGCACCTATTCTAACAACTTAATAGGGCATGTTCCTGTCTTCACACATTAAAACATGTGCAAATGGTGCATATATTCATTCACATTTTACAGTTTTCAATATTATAAGATTAGAAAGCATATTTTATCATCTCAGAAAAGTGAGCAGTGTGCTTACAAAACAAGATTCCACTTCAAATGTCTGCATACTTACTGTTCCTCCCAAACTATAGCTGCTGAATACAAGTCTCCACCAATACCTCCTTGATGCTCTGGAATATTGATACCGAGCAGTCTTTGTTTGCCAGCTTTTTCCCAAAGCTCCCTGCTCACTTCTCCAGATTTCTCCCATCTGCAAATAGCAAAGATTTCAAAATCGGAGAAAGAAACATTTTTCATATTATTTAAATGGTCATAAATTGATTTTATGAGTGATTTTTGTATAGGGATGTTCCTTTAAGGTAATTGTCGTTGACATTGGCCATAATGTTCTATTTGCATTGAACTCTTTTATCATTTCTCTTCCTTCTTATTCTCTTCTTTACTTCTTCATATTTGGCACTTTTCTCCTCCCTTGACTATTCATCAGATCTGCAAATTACATGCACTGACATTCACAGGTACAGTTTCTCTCAGCTGGTCCTCTTAGGATAGGATCTTACTTGTGCCACATAGTCACAGGAATTTGTCCAGTCTGTCCTATAAAGGCAATTGCCCTCTGTACATTACCTTAAAGTGCTGAACTTATGGGGAGGAGTACATGCAAAAAGGTGACAAGAGCGGGCAATCTCATTACAGTTTAACTAGGAACAAAAGAGGCACATAAGCATCTTCCAGCAGAGCTGCTATCCAATGGACTTCTGAAAAGAGTAGATTCTGAATAAGGTTGTGCAACCTCGGCTTTTCTTTTTTAAAAATAAGAAAGGCAGGGCACCTGGGTAGCCTGGGTAGTGCAGTGGGAGCATCTGACTCTTGATTTCAGTTCAGGTCATGATCTCATGGTTTGTAAGATGGAGAGCCATATTGGGCTCTGTGCTGATGGCTTGGGATTCTCTCTCCCTCCCTCTCTCTGCCTCTGCTCCGCTTGTACATGCGCTCGCTCATTCTCTCTCTCAAATAAACATTTTTAGAAAATGAGAATGGCATGAGAAGAGATAGCTAGTTGGAAATAATGAATTTGAGAATTTTTGCTTCATTTTATTTTTTTAAGTGCGAGTTAGATATACTTATTAAAAATGAGGTATATTTTTGAAGATACTGTTGAAAGGTAAACACAGATGCCTCAAAAATTTTTAAAGGAAGAGTCTGATTATCATGTATGTTTTAATGTACATATTGCCTAAATTAGCTTTTGGAAATATTTTTATCATTAACTTCAAATCTGTCAACTTCCATCATTTTTACTTCAAATCTTCACCAACTTTTCTGGAACAAAGTTTCAAATCAGTAGAGTAATGAACAAAAAGGATTCTCCTAGAGCGTATCTTACTAAATTTCTTCCTTCCTTCTTCCCTTCCTTCCTTCTTTTTTTTTTAAAGAAATAGTTGCTTTTCACCAATGACCAGTCATGGCATCAGGTTTAGTTAATTTTGGTCATTTTTACCGAGAAAGCATTAATAAAATCTTAATGGAAGCTATTTAAAAATGTTTTGAAAAACATTTAAATTACAGTAAAGTACTGGCAGTGAGTGAATTCTAGAAATGTAGCAAAATCTTATTTTCATACAAATGACAGTTTTTTGGTCAAAAAAGTAGATGATCAGTAGTTAATCAGTTAATCAATAAATATCTCATCCAGCAGTAAAAATATTTTAAGGTGGTCCATTGCCAACCAAGATTTGCATTACACTGGCCTATTGAGCTTTCATGTATTTTAATCCATTCACGAAGCAGAAAAAAACATATGGAATTGACGAGTAACTACTTAATTGCCATTTAATCAGAGTATTCAAAATACTACTCTCAGGTTGAGTTGCAAATTTTCAAATTTTCTTATTTTTAATTGTATATTTTAAAATTCATTTAAATAGTTTTGGACTAACTTAAGAATCCCGTGATCTTCCCAGGCCAGTTCCAAACTACACGCCCGAAAAACAAACAACCCAGTGAAGAAATGGGCAGAAGATATGAACAGACACTTCTCCAAAGAGGACATCCAGATGGCCAACAGACACATGAAACGATGCTCAGCATCCCTCCTCATCAGGGAAATACAAATCAAAACCACACTGATATACCACCTCACACCTGTCAGAGTGGCTAAAATGAGCCAATCAGAGAACTCTAGATGCTGGCGAGGATGTGGAGAAACGGGCACCCTCCTACCCTGCTGGTGGGAATGTAAACTGGTACAGCCCCTCTGGAAAACAGTGTGGAGGTTCCTCAGGAAACTAACAATAGAACTCCCCTATGACCCAGCAATAGCACTGCTAGGAATTTACCCAAGGGATACAGAAATGCTGATGCATAGGAGCACGTGTACCCCAATGTTCATAGCAGCACTCTCCACAATAGCTAAAACATGGAAAGAGCCTAAGTGTCCATCAACAGATGAATGGATCAAGAAGATGTGGTTTATCTATACCATGGAATACTATATGGCAATGAGAAACAATGAAATCTGGCCATGTGTAGCAACATGGATGGACCTTGAGCGTGTTATGCTGAGCGAAATAAGTCAGGCAGAGAAGGACCAATATCATATGTTTGCACGTATAGGAGGATTAGGAGGAACTTGACGGAGGAGCAAGGGGGAGAAGAAGGGGGGAAATGGTGGGGGAAAGGGAGAGGCAAACCATGAGAGACTCTTGAATGCTGACAAAAACTGAGGACTGATGGATGTGGGGGGGAGGGGGGATGGGCATGGAGGAGGACACTTGTGGGGATGAGCACTGAGTGTTATGTGGAAACTAATTTGACAATAAACTATTTGTAAAAAAAAAACCAAAAAACAAACAAACAAACAAAAAAGAATCCCGTGATCTTACAGTATTACAGTAAGAACAGAAAAAATGGTAATGAAGCAATTAACACAGTATATGTTCTGTAGAATAACATTCTAGAAAATGTTTTATTTATTTTTTTAATTTATTTATTTTGAGAGAGAGAAAAAGAGCAGCATACGTATATATGCGAGGGAGGGAGAGAGAGAATCCCAATCAGGCCATGCACTGTCAGCACAGAGCCTGACTCAGGGCTCAAACTTTCGAACCCGTGAGATCATGACCTGAGCCAAAATCAAGAGTCAGGTACTTAACTGACTAAGACACCCAGGTGCCCCTAGGAAATGGTTCTTAATGTTATCTTTATGCATATTACTTTATTTATTTAAAAATTTTTAATGTTTATTTTTGAGAGAGAGGGATGCGGAGGAGCAGAGAGAGAGGGAGACACAGAATCTGAAGCAGGCTCCAGGCTCTGAGCTGTCAGCACAGAGCCTGATACAAGGCTTGAACTCACCGACTCTGAGATCATGACCTGAGCCAAGTTCTGATGCTTAACCGACTGAACCACCCAGGCACTCCGTATGCACATTACTTTAAAGGAAAATGTGCCACTTACTCTTCATGGTAAGGAATCACTTCTTCTTGAAAAAACTTCCTTACACTTTCCCGGAAAATGTCATGTTCTGAAGAAAAGATTCTTTGAGTTCCTATATCTGTTAATTTTTCAGCAGAAGGAGTTTCCAGACGTCCCTTCCCTCCAGAATGAGAATATCTTAAAAATATACATACACATTAAGGAAATTAAGTAAAATTGTTACCCTTCATACCCAAATTAATGCCACTGAACAACATGGGAAAACACTGCTTTTCTTCCCCCAGACACTGTAAAGGTAGGTAGCAAGAGTCTGAAATTTGACACACCTGTTTAAATTTGAATGTTACCACTTTTGATAGGGTCTGGATGAGATCAAGTAGTTTGTCCTCATTCAGCTTGCTCTTCACTTGCAAACCATGACTACCCACATGTCTCAGTTGAGGTAAAACACTGTTATCACATGATGTGAATTAAATTATGTAAACCAATACCACCACAGAATATTGATAAGTGTTCATGTAATGTACAATATTTAAGATGATATTAACATATCCAAATTACTATTTCATTCAGAATCACACAATTTGAAATGGCAGGTGTGTAAGATATAAACTATGGGGATGTTATTGCCATATTAGAGGCAACTGGGTATATATATAAAAATAAAAAAGTGTCCATGAATCCCTATAAGGATTAGAACAGAATTATTCAAGATCTTCAGAAACCAATCCTTCCCTCTCCATGCCCCCTCATATTACACTTAAAATTAGACTGTTCTATAGTTCCTTTTAGTTCAATGGTCTTCAGATGTATTTCCCTTTCGGGGCTATTCCTGAAAAGGTTCTGAAAATCTGTGTATCACCTTGTATATCCTCAAGCTCATATCTAAAAAACCTTTTTACCATATATCCAAATATTGGCAAAGGATGTTTTTGTGTTTTACATGAAAATCTGTCTGGGGTTTCTCTCTTCCTTGGATGGACCTTCCTTATTATTTTTTTTTTTTTTCTGTTTTCTTTCCTCCTCCTCTCCTTCTTCTTCATGTTTTTATTTAAAAGGTAGTCTTGTTTATGGGCAACTAGGTTGTCTCAATCCTTTTTCCTCCACGAAAGGAATTATTTTACTTTATGTAATTTTATTGAGCGCTATGAACCTAATTGTGTCCCTCCCAAATTCATGTTGAAGCTCTAACTCCCATTGTGACTTTTTGAGGTAGTTAAATGAAGTCATAAGGGTGGGATCCTAATTCAAGAAGATATATGGCCTTATAAAAGTAAGAGAGATCTCTCTCTGTCTCTCTTTCCCAGTGTGCACGCAACAAGGAAAGACCATGTGAAGACACTGGAAAAAGGCAGCCACCTACAGACCAGAAATAGTGCTCTCACCAGCACTTTGATCTTGGATTATGTAGCTTTTAGAACTATGAGAAATAAATTTCTGTTGTTTAGGCCAGCCAGTCTATGGTATTTTGTTATAGTAATACACTTAATATGCATTAATAATGTAATATCCAACATTTTGCTTTAGGTTTATCTTTTACATGGAACTTTTAATGGAGTTTATGAATATAATTTGAGATGCCTTTTAGGTACTAATCTTTGGTTGTGAACATGTAATACTACAAATTTTATACTTGATCTGACTTTTGCCCTCATGGTTACTACTCAGTCATCCAAATCATCATTTTTTTTTTTTTCAAATCATCATTTTTAATAGCTTCTTGATCAGAGTAGCTTTTTCACCTCATTCTACAACAAATTGAAACTGCAGGAAGAAGTAAGATTTAAGCGCCGTTGAAGAGGCTTTTGTACCAGTTATCAAACTGTGTTTTGATGGGATAGAGATTGATATTTTGTTTGCATGATTAGCGCTGCAGACTATTCCAGAAGACTTGGACTTACGAGACGACAGTCTGCTTAAGAATTTAGATATAAGATGCATAAGAAGTCTTTACGGTTGCAGGGTAACTGATGAAATTTTACATCTAGTATGAAACATTGACAACTTCAGGTTACCTCTGAGAGCTATCAAACTGTGGGCCAAACGCCACAACATCTATTCCAATATATTAGGTTTCCTCGGTGGTGTTTCTTGGGCTATGCTAGTAGCAAGAACTTGCCAGCTTTATCCAAATGCAATAGCATCAACTCTTGTACATAAATTTTTCTTGGTATTTTCTAAATGGTATGTGTTTAGATTATATTAAAATTGATCATAGACACTGAAAAAAATAGCATATTCGTTAATTTGGTCAACAAATACTTTGAGTGCACTGTTCAGGTAATGGGATACAACAGTGAGCAAAATAAAGATCTTGGTCTTCAGACTCACATTTCTAGAAGGGGAATCTGAATAACTGTATTATTTATAGTAAGGTAGCAAGTTATAGCATATATGATAAATTCTATGGTAAAGAAAAGCAGAGCAAGGATCAGAGTGTGTGTCTGGGACAAGGCTGGGGCAATGGCGGCAGCATGGAATAGTGCAGTCAGGGTAGGTTACATTAGAAAAAATGAGATTTGAGCAAACATCTCAAGGTAACAGTCAAGAAGATTTCTCAGTAGAATTTAAGTTAAGAAAACAATTAGAGCTGGGTGCCTGGGTAGCTAAGTCAGTTAAGCACCCGACTTTGGTTCAGGTCATTATCTCCCAGTTCATGGGTTCGAGCCTCACGTTGGGCTCTGGGCTGACACCTTGGAGCCTGGAGTCTGCTTCCAGTTCTGTGTCCTTCTCTCTGCCCCTCCCCCATTCATGCTCTGAATGTTTGTCTGTCTGTCTCTCTCAAAAATACATAAACACTAAAAAATTTTTTTCTAAAAAAATTAGAGCAAAAGGTGTCAGGCATGATGGTATCTGATGCATTCTAGAAAGAGCAGGGACACCAAGTGTACATTGAGTGCAAATAGTAGACAAAGTAAGAAAGTAACAGTGAGAAACTATGTACAAGCGTCTTACATACTACTGTGATGTTACATCAAATAGACTAAAATTTACTTTATCCACTAATTAAAATGATTGGTTCCAATTCCCAGCTAGTAGAAATAAAGCTCTCATGCACACATTTGTCCATACTGAGAGTTTTTTCTCAGGAAAAAAAAATGTGCTGAGACTAGGAAACTGTGCTCTGAAACAATGAATCATTTTTTAACATAATTAGCAAACAAAAAATGGAATTTACACTCCAGTCCACCTGGATCTTAAAATTTTATATCCCATATTACCTTAAGAAACCTTTGGAATATTTCTAAGTAAAATACACCAAGACGTTAGAAAGTGAAAGCAGTACCAGAAAGAATAGACTTTCAGGTTAGTCATATGTGTTCAAGAGAGCATATGAAGAAAACCAAAACACTTGAAGCGAACGTGTTGGAACATCCATTTCTTGGAGGCAAGAAAATTTTACTGAACAAATTGGCCCCTTTTCTCCCTATAAAGACCAGGAAATCCGTACAAAAGAAGAAATCCGTACAAAAAGAAACTTCTACTAATTAAACAGGCCAAGCTCTAATTGTTATTCTTTGAAAACTTCATTTACATTATAAAAGGGAGACAGCCCCCACCAACACCATGAGCTATACTTGGAAAGTGGTTACAAATATACAATTCCAGATCTCACTCAGATCTACAGAATCAGAATCTGTAGCTTTTTAAGAATTTTTAAAGTTTCCTTTATTTTGAGAGTGAGAGAGAGAGCATGAGCAGGGAAGGGGCAAAGAGAGGGAGAGAGAGAGAATCCCAAGCAGTTTCCACAATGTTAGTGCAGAGCTCTATGCAGGGATCGAACTCCCAAACCCTGAGATCATGACCTGAGCTGAAATCAGGAGTCAGATGCTTAACTGAGCCACCCAGGCCCCCAGAATCTGTATGTTTAACGACATCCTTGAATGATCCATATGCACATTAAGAAGACTGCTATAATAAAAGTTAGTCCCAAGCCTATTCAGATGGTCCTCCTTTTTCCAAAATTCTCTATGAGATTTTCTTCCTATACTTCAACCATAATAACGTATCCCAACAGATGTAATGCAGATACAGATATGAGAATTGGGCTGTTTTCTATTAAGCCAGACATTAAAGAATCTATAAAAATGTAAATAATGTCTCTCTTCTTGTTTTGAAAAAGCTACTTTTCATAAAAATGTTATTTATGTTAACACGTAATGGGTTTATTGTTACTTTTACTTATTTATTATTGAGATATAATTGACATATATAGCATTACGGTAGTTTCAGATGCACATGATTTCAATATATGTATACATTGTGAAATAATCAACACGGTAAGTCTACTTAACATCCATCACTACACATATTCATAGTATTTTTTCCTTATGATAACAACTTTTAAGATCTACTCTTTTAACAACTTTGAAATATACATACAGTTATTTCACTATGCTGTACATTACACTCCATGAATTACTTTATAGCTGGAAGTTTGTACCTTTTGACACCCTGCCCCACCCAAATCTGTTCTGTGTCTAGTTCTTTTTTTGCTTGTTGTTTTCTGTAAGATTCAACTTCTAAGTGAAATCATACAGTATCTGTCTTATTTCACATACCATAAAATTGTTGCTTTTAATGAACTAAATATGTACTTGTAAAATTTGTTTTGTAGGTATCTTTTGATATTCATATGGATAGATACAACGCACACCAAAAAAAAAAAATCTCTGAGGGGGTTAACTTTCAGAGCATAAAAGAGTACTGACACCAAAAATCTGAAGATCACAGTTTTATGAAGTTCTGGAGAAGAGCTTAGAAAAGTATGTGCATCCTAAAGTCAAGTCACCATCTCGGTGAAGTCTTCCCAATTCTCCTCAGAAAGAACAGACATTTTTCCTCTCCTATAGCATCTCAGAGTCCCACCGATGTTGTAATGAGCCAGTTTATAATTCCTGTCACACTCCTTACGTAGTGAATCCCGAATGCTTCTAGTTTATCTGATGAATGGATTTTATATGATCCAAAGCTTTTGATCTTTTAAACACCTCCTTAATAGTCACAGAGCCACTTAGAGCCACTCTTCTGGATTTAATTAACTAAAGGGTTTGTTAAATAAATCGCAGTGTCGTTGGGTGATGAGCCTGATGTCAGGCTGCCTTCTTCGGGTCACTCCTTCAAGCAGGCTTCGCAGTAGGTGCTCATGCGTTCTCAGGATCTGCACTCACCGGTTCCCAATCAGGCGGCGGCTCTCCTCCACCTTTGTAATATCAAAGGGTGCAGCCAGAACTCAAGTAAACAGCCCCAAAGACGTGATCCCTCACCCACTTGCGCCTGCTGCACAACTGACGAGCTAGAGTGGGGTCAGAGAATGAGCCTTTGGCGAACTCCACTTGAGGCTTTCCCGCGGTGAAGGAGTCACAGCCGATACCCTACCCCGCGCGCCCCGGCCGACGTGGGTCCCACCCAGGCCCAGCCCCTGTGCACGGAGTCTCTCTCCCAGGCCGGCGCACCTTGAGCGCCGCTGCGTTCGGGGTCCCCTAGAAGGGTGGGTGTCGCCGCCCCTGCCCCGCAGCCCCCAGGGCCGTGTAGCTGGAGCCCGGCGGGCACTGACCTCGCGGCAGGCTCTGAACACAGGGCACCCCGGCCCCTCCACAAGCGCAGGGAGCTGCGGAGCAGGCGTGCAGCCATGACTGGGACGGCGAAGGGCGGCGGGGGCTCCGGACGCGTCTCCTCGGAGACCCCAGGGAGAAGTGCTGGGCGGGCTGATGGTCTCCGGGATGGCCCTGCTGGGCCTACTGGGGATGAACCCGCCCCGGTGCGGAGCGGGAAGCCAGAAGACCCGCCCCCCGCGAGCTGGAGCAGGCGGGCGGCCTGCGGCTGCAACACTTCAGGGTCGCGCTCACCCAAGTAACATGTGACTTGAATTCGTGCATTGTCGTTTTCCAGAAGTCATGAAATAGTGTGTAATAATTAACGTTTCCACCAGAAGATAGTCTGAGCTATTGAAATTTACGAACTCGGGTTTTGGAGATGGGAAATCTCTGAGGGATTTTGAACTCGAAATAGGGTTTGCCGAGTGGAATTCTAAGGAGGTAAGGCAGGCTATTCATGCCGTTCTACTAGTGGTGGACAGTTATCAAGGCCTGAAATTGGGCAAGTGACAATGAGATTTTGTGTTAGAAATCAAGAACTTGTTCACCGAATGCAGAATATCAGGAAATTAAAAAAAAAAAGTTAATTCCAAACAGAACCATGTAAATATTAGTTGACTTCAGGGGAGCACTGGCTGTGTGCAGGCTTGCCCAAACTCTAGACTTGGCTGGCTGGTAGTCTTAGGACCTCTGCCATTGGAAGTCTGTGCCAGGGTTTTTATAAGTTTCATGGGGCCAGCCTCTCGATTTTTCAAGATGATAATTGGCTGATCGATTTACCTGTCCCGATGGGTCAATAAGAGACGTTTTTCTGCATGGTCTTGCTGAACGTCTGAAAAATAATGATAAAACACTGCTTCAGCGTGCCTCAGTGTGGTCTGAGAATCAGGGAAGCAGCAGCACTACTTTTTGAATCATAACATTTGATGATGAGGTCCAGGATTCTGTATAGTAACACATCTCACAGGTGATTTTTTTTTTACAGGCTTATTAATTCACTTTTAATTTCTTCATAAAAAAAACAATATGGTGGCGACAGCTGGAGACTGGATCCTCTGCATGGAGACTCTTCTAGAAGGTTCGTGAACTCCTGTTAGGGAAACTTGGTGAACGGGGTCACTTTCTAGAGGCGTCTTGGTAAGATAGCCACAGGTCTTAGAGATGGCATTAAAGATGGCCTTGGCAGGGGCGCCTGGGTGGCTTAGACGGTTAAGCAGACTTTCACTTAGGTCATGATCTCGCAGTTGGTGGGTTCGAGCCCCGCGTCGGGCTCTGGGCTGACTGCCAGCTCAGAGCCTGGAGCCTGTTTCAGTCTGTGACTCCCTCTCTCTCTGACCCTCCCCTGCTCACACTGTCTCTCTCTCTCTCTCCTAGAAATAAAAAAAAAAAAAAAAAACATTAAAAAAAAAAAAGATGGCCTTGGCAAAGTCGCCTGTGGTGGCAGGGCAATCTTTGGTCTAGGTGTGGCTGTTGTCTCTATCAGCTGTCCTCAGCAGCTTCTTGGGCCCAGTTGAGTCCAGCGCCCCCATAGGCAGGCCTGAGCCATACCAGTGATGATATTTAAAGTGAGGTTCACAAGCCAAAGGCTAAGAAAGAATTATTGAGTCTTCTTTGGTGCAAAAAGGTGATTTTATTAACGCACGGGGACAGGACTGGTGGGCAGAAACAGCTGCACTGTGACTGATGATATATTTTCAAGTTTGTGGCGGAAGGAAGGTATAGCTAACTTAGGTCCCTAAGGAATTTCTGGATGCTGAAAACAGGGTCTCACAGGATCTTGAAGACTTAGCTATTGTCAAGATAAGGTTGCTTTTAGTTTCATTTTTTTTCTTTAATGTTTATTTTTTGGAGAGAGAGAGAGAAAGAGAAAGAGTGAGTGGGGAAGGGGCAGAGAGAGAGGGATACAGAATCTGAAGCAGGTTCCAGGCACTGAGCTGGCAGCACAGAGCCTGACATGGGGCTCAAACCCGCTAGTGCCTCCAAGATGATACTTTGCTAGGGGCATAAGGGAATCTTGGCTTAACATTATCCTGACCCCTCAGGGCTCTATAAGTCTACTTTAACACATAAAAATTGCTTTGGAAACAAACTTCCGTTATCTCAACTACCCCAAGATATATGCTGGCAATCATACTAAGCTTATGTCCCCCTGATATACATCTGAAGGGTCTCATGATTGAGCTTTTACTGAATGGTAATAAATGGCATTTTCCTAACAGCACCTGGCCTCTCAATGTCCTGAAAACCTTGCTTCCAAAGTTCCTTAGAGACTTACTCTAACCCTAACTCTCTCCCAACCTGAGCGTATATAATCACTTACCCCGTCACAACCTCAGGGCAGCTCTTTCTGACCATAGGTCCTGTTCCCATGTTTTAATAAAATCACTTTCGCACCAAGACATCTTCAAGAATTCTTTCTTGACCATTGGCTCCAGACTACTCCACCATCACCCTAAAACCCCATCCCTCACTGCCCTGTGTCTATAGAGAGGTGGGCCAGGACCATGGCCCTGCATGTGGCAGAGGCTGTCTCCTTGGAGCACATAACACCCAGAAACAACCTGGCCATTGTAGTTCCGGATGGTGACAAATACCTTGAACTTGGTCCACTGGCCAGTGCAGGTCTGTTTTTGGATGGCCCTAATCTTTAAAGAGAGACATAAACAGAAAAAAAGTTGATCTCAGACTCCTTAATAGGCAAGGAGAAGAGTTAGAACTCCAAGTGATATGGTTTGAAGTGTTGGGGTTGGGACCCATTGCCAAAAAAGAATTCTTGAGAAGTCTTTGGTGCAAAAGGTGGTTTTATTAAAAGCATGGGGACAGGACCCATGAGCAGAAAGAACTGCTCTGAGGTTATGAAGAGTGACTGATTATATACTTTCCGGTTGGGAGGTGGGTAGGGATAGCATAACTCTCTAAGGTATTTTGGAAGCAAGGTTTCCAGGACCTTGAGGGGCTAGCTATTGTTAGGAAAAAGTCATTTATTACTGTTTAGTAAAAACTTAGTAATGAGACCCTTCAGATGTATATCAGTGGGCCATAAGCTTGGAGTATGATTGCCAGCCTATATCTTAGAAGGAAGAGGTAAAAGAAGTTTCCAAAGGAATTTTTATATGTTAAAGTAAACTTACAGGATCCTGGCGGGTGGGGATAATGTTAAGCTAAGATTGCATTTTGCCCTTTAGCAAAGTATCACCACTGAGACACCTGAGCTCCCAGAGGAAGGTCACTGTTCCTATGTCAAGGACTTGTCAATGGGCTGTAGGTTATAAGGAAATTTAATTTTTCATTTGCCTTTCTTTCCCACATCACAAGGAGTTTGTCTTCCTGTCCTTGAGCAGGAGGCCCAGCTTAGTGGGGAGATATCCTTGCCCTTGCCTTGGCAAGTTCTGCGGCTCCATCTCAACAGGACCACGTCTGTGACCGGGACTAGGGACTGTTGCTGAGGTCTCTGCGTAGAACTCTCTGTAAGTGTTAGTTGTTTTTTTCCTCCTCCACTCACAGATTCACAAACATTTTCAGGTGATCCTGACTTTTAATAATGGCCTTTAATAATCAGTTTGACAAAATTAGATTTTTCTAACTCAAATAATTGGCTCTAATAGTGATATTTCAGATCAAGAAGATCTGAACAAGATAAAAATTTATTTGTCTATCAAGAGGAAATGGCAGTTTTAGGGCAGAATTACGGGAGAGCTGTGTGAAGCAAGCAGGCCTTTGTGGTACATTGTGGCTATGTTTGCGTCTCTGAGCAGGACCAGGCATGCCCATGTAGATGACAAAGGCAAGATTTCTCTAGAGAGTATTAGAATTATTTCCAAAATCCCTAGGAAATACAGTATTGTAAGTGATGTGAAGTGTTGGGGTACAGAGCCAATGGCCAAGAACGATTTCTTGAGATGTCTTTGGTGCAAAAAAGTGTTTTTATTATAGCATTAGAACAGGACCCATGAGCAGAGAGAGCTGCACTGGGGTTGTAAAGAGAAGTTGGTTGTATACTTTGGAGTTGGGGGGGAGGGCAGTAAAGATAAAGGAAATTTCCAAAAAGATTTTCATATGTTAAAGAAGACTTGCAGGATTCTGGAGGCCTGGCTATTGTCAAGCTAAGGTTATTTTTCTTTTCTTTTCTTTTTTTTTCTTTTCTTTTCTTTTCTTTTCTTTTCTTTTCTTTTCTTTTCTGTTTTATTTATTTCTGAGAGAGAGAGAGAGACAAAGAGAGAGAGCAGGGGAGGGTCAGAGAGAGAGGGAGATACAGACTGAGCCACCCAGGCACCCCAAGCTAAGGTTTTTTTCCCCTCTAACAAGGCATTACCATTAAGACAGTGGGGGAGTTCCTGGAGGAAAGTTAAACTCTGTCTTAAATATTTGTCAATGGGCTGCAGGGTATAAGGAAATTTTTCTCTACATTCCCTTTTGCCTTTGTTCTCCACATCATTGAAGAAACCCTAAGCCTCCTAACTTTAGAGGGAGTGATTAGTGATGTTTGTGGAGATGGGTTTCATTATACGTTTCCATTTACATAAAGAGATTAGGAAGACATTATCTATGTTTAATGAAATACAACACTTAAATGATCTATAAGCTATTTTGAAAGGTGAAAATACTTAACAATTGTTTTGGATACCTGCCATACCTCCTTGAAATATAAGCTTTGATTGCCCCCTTTGACATGTAATCTTGCTGTTTTGCACCTTTATCTCATCTTTTCTTCAATGAACATTTTTTTTCAAAATTAAGTTTCTATTTGCACTTCAGGTCTTTTCTTTTTTATATTTTATTTATTTTTAGAAAGAGAGAGAGAGACAGTGTGAGCAGGGGAGGGACAGAGAGAGAGGGAGAGACAGAATCTGAGACAGGCTCCAGGCTCTGAGCTAGCTATAAGTACAGAGCCCAATGCGGGGCTTGAACCCATGAACTGTGAGATCATGACCTGAACTGAAGTTGGAGAGTCAACTGACTGAGCCACCCAGGCACCCCTGCACTTTAGGTCATCTTAATTTTTCATCACAATTATTGTTTTAGATTTTTATTCAGAAATAGTTTAAAATTTGCAAATATAGTACAACTAACTCCCATATGCCCTTTGCTCAGACTCCCCAGTTGTTAACATTTTGCCCCATTTGCCACATATACATGTTCTTTTCAGAGTCATTTGTGGATAAATTGGATACATCATATCCCATTCACTTCTAGTGTATATTTCCCAAGAATAAAGGTATTCTCTTAATATCTGTAGCACAGTTATCGAATGTAGAAATTTAACCCTTATATAATATTCTTTATTTACTTATATTATTATTATTTTTAAGAGTAAACTGTATTCCCACTATGGGGCTTGAACTCATGACCACGAGATTGAGTCACATGCTGTACTGACTGAGCTAGTCAGGCACCCTGAACCCTGATATAATATTCTTAAATTATATCTACAGTCCATATTCCAATTTCAACAAATGTTCTAATAATATCCTTTCATTACAGTGATGTCTGATAAAATAAAAAATGGAGATCAGCCCTTAAAATTGCCTGAGTGGACAAAACCATTTCAGTCAAAAACTGAATTTAGCTTATTTTGCAAGACTGACTTGACCTGGGTCATTTCTTACTTCTGCAAGTGAAAATCACTGGCAAAACTTGAACTCTTTTTCCAAAATTGATATGAGGACCGACTCCCTTTCCTTTAAGAAAATCCCGATACCATAATAACTAGTCACTGTGAAGAATAGTCACTCTCTTCCTTACCATACAGAAGTACTTCCCCACTTACTGTTGGGAATAAGTTCCAAGACCCCCTAGTGGATGCCTGAAACCATGGAAGCACCAAACCGTATTATATACTATGGGTTTTTTTTGTTTTTGTTTGTTTGTTTGTTTGTTTTGTTTTTTTGTTTTTAAATTTTTTATTTATTTTTGAGAGAGAGAGAGAGACAGCATGAGCAGGGGAGTGTCAGAGAGAGAGGGAGACACAGAATATGAAACAGGCTCCAGGCTCTGAGCTGGCAGTCAGCACAGAGCCTGACGCAGGGCTCGAACCCACTAACCGTGAGATCATGACCTGAGCCGAAGTCTGACGCTTAACTGACTGAGCCACCCAGGCGCCCCTATACTATGTTTTTTATACATACTATTATACCTGGGTTTCAGGGGTGCAAGAGCACGTGGTTCCTGGGGTCCCAAACAGATGGGGTTCAGCAACTCTCCGCTGACAAAATCCAAAGGTGGAGAAACCAATGGTGATAAAACAAGAAAGGAATGTCATTTCAGTGAGGGCAACACTAAGAAGACCATGGACTCAATGGTCTCAAAGACTATCTCCAAAGTGTTATAATACTTCCAGGTTTATATAAGGAAAATCTGGGGCAAAAGTGGGTGGGTCCATGTGGGAAGGCAATGAAGGTCAAATTGATCATTGTCTTAGAGTCAATCCAAACTTAGTTGTTGGGGTCTTGCTGGCTCAGGGTAGACCTTATTGCTTAAGAGGGTAGTTTGGATTCTCATTAGGGGATGCTTTGGCTGCAAGGTCTTCTTGTATTTTTTTTTAATGTTTATTTATTTTTGAGAGAGAAAGAAAGGGAGGGAGATAGTGCAAGCTGGGGAGTGGCAGAGAGAGAGGGATACAGAGGATCCAAAGCAGGCTCTGTGCGGACAGACAGCCAGATGTGGGGCTCAAACTCATGAACCATGAAATCATGACCTGAGCCAAAGTCAGACTCTTAACCAACTGAGCTACGCAGGCACCCACCCCCAAGGTCTTCTCTTGGAGCCAACAGACAAACTGGAAAGAAGAACCCAACTAGAAAGGGTGGGGTCAAAATGGAGGCAACGGAAATCTTCTTTCACTATGATAAAGCTAATTTTTGAATTAGGCATAGTAATAGATTACCAACAATAACATAATAATTATAATAATGTACTATTAAAAAGTTACATGCATATGATCTCTCAAACTATCTTATTGTACTGTACTCACCATTCTTCTTGTGATGTCTGCGTGATGAGATGTAGTGAGGTGAATGACATGGTCACTGTGATGTAGTGTTAGGCTACTGTCGACCTGACAAATTGTCTGTTTCTGGATCACAGATGACCATGGGGAACTGACATTGTGGAAAGTGAAACTAGACTGGGATGGGGTTGGGGTTCACTACTGTTAAGCTGCTTTATAGCAATAAACCCCTGAGCCTTATTCTGTGTTTTGGTTTGAGTGCTTCCCATTATGGACTGTCTTTTTTGTGTGTGCGGAAGAAACTTTTACTACTTCCTTCTTCAGTGATTCATTGGTTTGATTTGACTATTTGAACTTACTGACAAGTCCAATGCAGAATATTTTGTTTTCTTGTCTCTCTAATATCCTTTCAACTAGCGCAATTCCTTTTGTCTGATAATTCATGACATTGACATTCTTTGAAGAATAAAGCCAGGTAGTTCTAGAAATAACCGAGTTTGGTTTCTCTGAAGTTTCCTCATGGCAGAATTGGTATGTCCTTCTCAGTTATTGCTGCAGAACATTCCTGAGGCTGGTTTGGCTTATTTTTTGGTGAGGTTAATTTAAACCATCTTAATTTTTTTAAATATAATTTATTGTCAAATTGGCTAACATACAGTGTGTAAAGTGTGCTTGCCTTTGGTTTTGGGAGTAGAATGAGCACCCAGTGCTAATCCCAACAAGTGCCCTCCTAAATGCCCATCACCCATTTTTCCCTCTCCCCCTACCCCCGTCAACCCTCAGATTGTTCTCTGTATTTAAGAGTCTCTCTCTTGTTTTGTAACTATTTTTTTTTCTGTTTGTAGCTATTTTTTCCCCTTCCTTTCCCCCATGGTCTTCTGTTAAGTTTCTCAAGATCCACATATGAGTGAAAACATGATTTCTGTCTTTCTCTACCTGACTTATTTCACTCAGCATAATACCTTCCAGTTACATCCATGTTGTTGCAAATGGCCAGATTTCATTCTTTCTCATTGCCAAGTAGTATTCCATTGTATATATAAACCACATCTTTATCCATTCATCAATTGCTGGACATTTAGGCTGTTTTTATAATTTGGCTATTGTTGAAAGCACTGCTATGAACATTGGGGTACATGTGCCCCTATACATCAGCACTCCTGTATCCTTTGGATAAATTCCTAGCAGTGCTATTGCTGGGTTGTTGGGTAGTTCTATTGTTAAATTTTGAGGAACCTCCACATTGTTTTCCAGAGTGGCTGCACCAGTCTGCATTCCCACCAACAGTGCAAGAGGTTTCCCATTTCTCCACATCTTCACCAACATCTGTTGTTTCCTGAGTTGTTAATTTTAGCCACTCTGACTGGGATGAGGTGGTATCTCAGTGTGGTTTTGATTTGTATTTCCCTGATGATGAGTGACATTGAGCGTCATTACATGTGTCTCGTGGCCATCTGGATATCTTCTTTGGAAAAATGTCTATTCATGTCTTCTGCCTATTTCTTCACTGGATTATTTGTTTTTCAGGTTTTGAGTTTGATAAGTTCTTTATAGATTTTTTATACTAACCCTTTGTCTGATATTTCATTTGCAAATATCTTTTCCCATTCCACTGGTTGCCTTTTAGTTTTGTTGATTGTTTCCTATGCAGTGCAGAAGCTTTTTATCTTGATGAACTTTTAATTCTCTTGCCTTTGGAGACGTGTTGAACAAGAAATTCCTGTGACTGAGGTCAAAGAAATTATTGCCTGCATTTTCATCTAGGGTCTTGATGGTTTCCTGTCTCACATTTAGGTCTTTCATCCATTTTGAGTTTATTTTTATGTATGGTGTATGTAAGTGGTCTAGTTTCATTCTTCTGCATGTTGCTGTCCAGTTCTCCCAGGACTATTTGCTAAAGAGACCGTCTTTTCTCTGTTTTGTCAAAGATTAGTTGACCATACATTTGTGGGTCCAATTCTGGGTTCTCTATTCTATTTCATTGGTTTATGTGTCTGTTTTTGTGCCAATACCATACTGTCTTGATGATTACAGCTTTGTAGTAGAGGCTAAAGTCTGGGATGGGGATGCCTCCCATTTTGGTTTTCTTTTTAAAAATTACTTTGGCTATTTGGGGTCTTTGTGGTTCCACACAAATTTTAGGATTGTTTGTTCTAGCTTTGAGAAGAATTCCGATGCAATTTTGATTGAGATTGAATTGAATGTGTAGATTGCTTTGGGTAGTATTGACATTTTAACAATATTTATTCTCCCAACCCATGAGTATGGACTGTTTTTCCATTTTTTGTGTGTCTTCTTCAGTTTCCTTCAAAATCTTTCTATAGTTTCAACATATAGATCTTTTATATCCTTGATTATGTTTATTCCTGGGTATTTTATGGTTTGTGATGGAATTGTAAATGGGATTAATTTCTTGATTTCTCTTTCTGTTGCCTCATTACTAGTGTATAGAAATGCAACTGATTTCTGTACATTGATTTTATACCGTGCAACTTTGGTGAATTCATGTATCAGTTCTAGCAGCATTTTGGTGGAGTCTTTTCGGTATTCCATGTAGAGTATCATCTCATCTGTGAAAAGTGAAAGTTTGACTTCATCTTTGCCAATTCTGATGCCTTTTATTTTGTTTTGTTGTCTGATGGCTGATGCTAGGACTTCAAGCACTATGTTAAACAACAGTGGTGGAGTGAACATCCCTGTCGTGTTTCTCATCTCAGGGGGAAAGCTCTCAATTTTTCCCCATTGAGGATGATATTAGCTGTGGGCTTTTCATATATTGCTTTTATGATGTTTAGATATGTTCTTTCTATCCAAACTTTCTTGAGGGTTTTTATTAAGAAAGGATGCTGTACTTTTGTCAAATGCTTTTTCTGCATCTATTGACAGAATCATATGATTCTTATCCTTTCTTTTATTTTTATTTTTTTTTAAATGTTTTTTCTTTATTTCTAGGAGAGAGAGAGACAGCGTGAGCAGGGGAGGGTCAGAGAGAGAGGGAGTCACAGACTGAAACAGGCTCCAGGCTCTGAGCTGGCAGTCAGCACAGAGCCCGACGCGGGGCTCGAACCCACGAACCGCGAGATCATGACCTAAGCGAAAGTCGGACGCTTAACCGACTAAGCCACCCAGGCGCCCCATCCTTTCTTTTATTAATGTGATGTATCACATTGATTGATTTGTGAATATTGAAGCAGCCCTGCAACCCAAGAATGAATCCCACTTGATCATGGTGAATAATTCTTTTAATATGCTGTTAAGTCCAATTTGCTAGGATCTTGTTGAGAATTTCTGCATCCATGTTCATCAGGGATATTGGCCTGTATGTGGGGGTCTCTGGTTTGGGAATCAAGGTAATGTTGGCTTCGTAGAAGGAGTCCAGGAGCTTTCCTTCTGTTTCTATTTTTTTGGAACAGCTTAAGAAGAATAGGTGTTAACTCTGCTTTAAATGTCTGGTAGAATTCCCCTGGGAAGCCATCTGGCCCAGGACTCATTTGGTGGGAGATTTTTGATAACTGATTCAATTTCTTCACTAGTTATAGGTCTATTCAAATTTTTTATTTCTTTCTGTTTGAGTTTTGGTAGTGTTTGGGTATCTAGGAATTTGTCCATTTCTCCCAGGTTGTCCAGTTTGTTGGCATATACATTTTCATTGTATTCTTTGCTAATTGCTTGTATTTCTAAAGGATGGGTTGTGATAAATGCATTTTCATTCATAATTTTATCTATTTTGGTCCTCTTTTCTTTTTGAGAAGTCTGGCAAGTGGCTTATCAATTTTGTTTATTTTTTCAAAAAACCTGCTCTTAGTTTCATTGATCTACTGTTTTTTGGAGTTTTCTTTGGATCCTATATTGTTTATTTCTGCTCTGATCTTTATTATTTCTCTTCTTTTGCTGGCCTTGGACATTTTTTGTTATTCTGCTTCTAGTTCCTTCAGGGGTGCTGTTAGATTTTGTATTTTGGATTTTTCTTGTTTTATATATTTATACTTGGGTGCCCCTGAATTCAGTGCCTAAACATTTATCATTATTGACTCTTCTTGATGGATACACCCCATAATTATGACATAATGCCCTTTTTCATCTCTTGTTACAGTCGTTACTTTAAAATCTAGTTTGTCTGACAATAAACTATTAAAAAAATAAAGAACATTTATGTACAAATAATAATAAAATAAAATCTAGTTTGTCTGATATAAGTATGGCTACTCCAGCTTTCTTGTGACTTTAAGTAGCATGATAGATGGCTCTCTATCCCTTCACTTTCTTTTTTTAAAAATATTATTGCTTTTTTAAAAAAAATGTTTATTTATTTTTGAGAGACAGAGTGCAAGAGGGGGAGGGGCAGAGACAGAGAGACACACAGAATCCGAAGTATGCTCCAGACTCCAAGCTGTCAGCGCAGAGCCTGATGTGGGGCTTGAACCCATGAAGCGTGGATCATGACCTGGGCTGAAGTTGAACGCTTAACCGACTGAGCCACCCAGGCACCCTATCCATCCTCTCACTTTCAATCTGAAAGTGTCCTCAGGTCTAAAATGGGTCTCTTGTAGACAGTAAATAGATGGGTCTTGTTTTTTTTAATCCATTCTGATACCCTATGTCTTTTGATTGGAGCATTTAGTCCATTTACATTCAGTGTTATTATTGAAAGATATGGATTTAGTGTCATTTAGTGTAGTGATATCTCTGGTCATTTAGTGATGTCTCTGGTCATTTAGTGTCATTTTGTAGTGATGTCTCTGGTCCTTTGTGGTAATATTCTTTGTAATATTCCACTCACAGAGTCCCCCCTTAGGATCTCTTAAGGCTTGTTTAGTGGTGATGAATTCCTTCAGTTTTTGTTTGTCTGGGAAAATCTTTATCTCTCTTAGTTTGCATGATAGGCTTTCTGGATAAAGGATTCTTGGCTCCATATTTTTCCTATTCAGCACATTGAAAATTTCCTGCCACTCCTTTCTGGCCTGACAAGTTTCAGTAGATAGGTCTGCTACTACCCTTATGTGTCTACCCTTGTAGATTAAGACCTGTTTGTCCCTAGCTGCTTTTAGAATTCTCTTTATGTTTGTATTTTGCCAGTTTTGCTATGATATGTCATGCAGAAGATTGATTCAAGTTATGTCTGCAGGGAGTTCTCTGTGCCTCTTGGATTTCAATGTCTGTGTCCTTCCCCAGATTGGGGAAGTTCTCAGCTATGGTTTGTTCAAGTACACCTTTCACCCGTTTCTCTCTCTTCTTCTTCTAAAACTCCTATGATACAGATATTATTCCATTTCATTGAATCATTTAGTTCTCTAATCCTCTCCTCAAGGTCTAGAACTTTTTATCTCTTTTTCTCAGCTTCATCTTTTTCTATAATTTTATCTTTTATTTTACCTATTCTCCCCCCTGCCTCTTCAATCCTTGCTGTCACCACCTCTAGTTATTTTACACCTCATTTATATCATTTTTTTAATTCATCATGACGATTTTTTAGATTCCTGATCTCTGCAGCAATAGATTCTCTGCTGTCTTCTATGCATTTTCAAGCCCAGCAATTAACCTTATGACTATTATTTTAAATTCTTATCCAGTTATATTGTTTATATCTGTTTTGATCAATTCTTTAGCTGTCATTTCTTCCTGGAATTTCTTTTGAGAATTCTTCCATTTCATCATTTTGGCTAGTTTTCTGTCCCTTATGTGTTTTAAATGCTTGTTATGTGTCCTGTACCTGTGAACAGTTCTATATTAAAGAGAGGTCATACACTGTCCAGGGTCTGGCCCTTCAGGAGGGGTTTTTTGGAGTGTGTTACTTGCTCTCTGTTGTTGTGGCTCTGGTTGCTTTATCTCCCTATGTGTAGTGATGTTTTGGGCTCTCCACCAAGTGTACTTTGATTTGTTTTCTGAAGTAATCCTGGAAAAGAAAACAAACAAACAAACAAACAGAAAAAATAAAAAACACCCACTACAGGCAAAACAATGGGGTAGTGTTGTTGTTAACGGAAGACATCTTATCCAATACAAAGAGAGATATGACAAGGGTAGGGAAAAAGAAAAGAAAAGAAAATTGACTAGGCAGAGAAAATCTATAGCTTAATCCAGAGAAAGAGAGAGGAGAAAATAAAGGAGATATAGAACAGGTATAAAGAGAATAGATTAAATATGTCTTCTTAAACCAACAACCAGAATAATCAGACTAGAGGAGGGAAGAGATAAGAAGGAGAAAAGGAAGAGGGAAAAAAAAGAAAAAAAAATATATATAATAAGAATTGTCCAATAATTAAATCAGAAAATGAAAAATCACTGGGTGCCTTGGTATCAGAGGCAATGCTGGTCTGGAGGAGGGGCTCTCTGGTTGGTCAGTATCAATCATGCTCTTTTTGGATACGCAATTACCAAGGGTGATTGAGGGGGGTGTGGTTTGGTGTAAGCAGGTCCCTCCTCCCCTCTGGGCCCACTCTCCAATCCCTGAGGCCCCACCTTGTTGGTGATGGGGAGAAAAGTGGTGAACCCTGTTCCCTCCTCCACAGACCAGGTGTCCCAAACCACTATGTTCTGGCTGTCCTCCCAGTGCTGTAGGCACACATGAGGTGGTTTGTTCTGCTCTGCAGACTCCAGTGCCTCCCTGGCCTTTGGCTGAGATTTAAACCCCAGCCTCTTAAAGACTCCCACTCTGTGTGGCTCAGTACTGAGTGCCTTTCTGCACTGCCAATATACAGTCTTTGGCTGGTGGGCGCAGGCAGTCTTTGTCCTTTGAACAGTTTTATACCTTCTTCCCACAGCACTCCGGGGAGGGGATTGCTTTTTCCCACTGCAGACTATGCCTCTGAACTAGTTACCAAGCATGGGACTGGCTCCCCTCCTCCCCAGGTGCACAAACTGGGCAGCCGGCCCCAGTCTGGAGGAACCCTCTCAGTGAGAGGTTGGATCTTTCTCTGTCCCAGTCCATGGTTTTTCTCTTGTCCAGATTCAGACCTATGCTTCCCAGCCTCTCTTTCTCTTCCAGTTGTCTCTCTGCAGAAAGGGATCCTTCCC
The DNA here is from genome assembly GCF_003009895.1 of Hyaena hyaena. Classification (NCBI taxonomy): domain Eukaryota; kingdom Metazoa; phylum Chordata; class Mammalia; order Carnivora; family Hyaenidae; genus Hyaena; species Hyaena hyaena. The sequence continues at coordinate 852,380 of NW_024080987.1, read as the reverse complement.
CCGGGCCTATGCCACCCATTCTATCTCTCCCAGTTCGCAATCACGCACCTGTGGCCCGTCAGGTTGTCCTCATGGGCTCCTGGAGACGTCTTTGTCTCTCTGCATCCTGGACTCTTGGAATTCAAAGTCATTTGGCCTCAACACTGTTGTGTTTGAGGCATGAGGGAACTTCGGGTTCCCCAAATTCTCTGCCAGGTTGGATCTCTCTTGACTGAACCACCTTAACTTTAATATCTTAACTTGGTTAAGATGGTGTCCACCAGTTTTCTCCATCATAAAGGTAGGGTTTCAGAAGTTCATGTGTTTCATTTTGTGAAATAAGAACAAATGTGCTCCTGAATGCAGAAATGATTTAGTCAAATTGGCCAGTGTTTTATGAACACTTTGAGCCATTTATATCTCCCTGGCAGGAATAAGTCACATCTTTTACTTGAGAGTTCTACTGGCAGGTTAGAGTGCTTTTATTAATTGAATGTAAATTAGGGCCAGAGTAATCAGGGAATGTTCCAGTTAGTGCATATACCTTGAATTTAGAGCTTTAGTAATTAAGGGAAAGAAAGATCAGGGCACAGGAGGAGCTTGGAACAAAATTAGGAAGGCTTCTAGAAAGGAAGGATGGTAAGGAAACCAGTCTGAAGTTTGGATATTGGGAAGAAGTAGGAATTCAGTTTCATCAGATAAGTACTGGCTGGGAGACACCCTGAGACATAGACTTACAGTATAGATTAACACATGAGACTAACTGGGTTTAATCCTAACTCTGTTCCTTACCAGTTGTCTGTTGTCATTGTGGGGATTAAGTTTTGGTGCTTATGTGAAGGGCATTGCAGAGAGGTTTGCTGCATTGTTGCTATTCAGTTCATTTACTGTTGGCCAGTATTTCTATTATTACTGAATATCACACCACGGAATTTAGATTTGATGTAGTAGGAGACAGAGTTCCTAAGACCTAGGAGAGTAGAGTTTATTCATTTATTCATTCTCATATTCAGGAAATACTAGTTGAGTTCCTCCTACTGTTAAGGGCACAACATTGTACAAGATAAAATATCTGCCTTCAAGGATCTTGGAATACAGATATGAAAGCAAGACTGGTATAAGACAATTTAAAAGGCAAGACACAATATGATAAATGTAGGAGTAAGGTAACAGTCCAGAGCAGGGAGCTGACTCTGTGGGTAGCCTCCTTGATTTGCCTTTTTTTCTCCACTTTATTTTATGGGATAGTGGAAAAATCATGGGCATATAGCATTCCACAGATCAAGACCGAAGTTGGAATACTCTCTCTTGAGTTAATTAATCTCTCCTCCATGCCTCTGTTTCCTTATTTGTAAAATGGAGATATTAATAGTGTCTACCTCACAGGGTTATTCTGAGGCTAAAACAAGGAAAAATATGGGAAGCATCCCATCTGACAGCAATAGGTGTCCAGTTCACAGTAACATCATTACTGTTTTTCCCTACCTTAATCCTTAGGAGAGGCCATTAGGAAGGCTTCAAGAAAGGAAGGATGGTAAGGAAACCAGCTCTTCCCAAGTTGCTAGGAAAACAAAACCTATGGAAACTGAGCCTTCCTTCTGATTGAGTTAGTCATCATTCATTCAGAAAGCTGCTCCTTCTACTTGCAGATATTTAGGCCAGTGTCTACTGGCCACTTTAGTTAACGTTTGTATTGTGAGGGTGAGCAAGGGCTACCAGTGTTAGCTTTAAGTCTCTGTTGTGTTCATTTCTTTCAATAGCTTGTTCCCATTTTAGAGAAAGCAAGAGAGAAAACAGCAAAGCCCCCATTACTAATACCATTTGAGAAAATGCTGCCCTTGCTTGTCCTTCACCCCAGAGTTTGTAATCAACACTAGGGTTTTTTCAAGCTAAAACAAATGTAAGCTAAGGTGCAAAAGACTTTACTTGTCCAGATTCTAAAACTGAACGATAATTCTGGTTAAATGTTCTGGTCTGGTATAAACAACCAGTTTGAATGTTAGACTTTAAACTTTCTTCGCCGTTAGGGGAACAGATATTTCATATTCCATATTTTCATGTTTTAAAGGAAAACCCAAGATTCCAGACCATGAAGGGACAGATGGGTGGTGTAACTCTCTGGAAGCTTTCAAATGTATTTGGCTATGACAATGAATACAGCAGTGTCACAGGATCACAGGTCAGACAGCAGTAAAGTCTAGCAAGTGGAGCCAAGCATGGGCTAAAGACAAGACATTACCCCATGATTAAGACAAAAGCAAGGGAAGATGTGGCAAGGACGAGGGTTGGCTGGAATCTACCAGATACTGGGAAACCTCTCTGACTTGCTAGAATTTAATTAATTTTTTTTTTTGAGAGAGAGAGAGACATCTTGAAATTGTGAGCAGGCACGGGAGGGTAAAGAGGCAAAGGGAGAGGAACCTGAAGGGGTTCCATCTCATGACCATGAGATAATGACTTAAGCCAAAATCAAAAGTCTGATGCGTAACCTAGTGAGCCACACAGGCACCCCTTGCTTAAATTTTCTTAAGATTCCTTTGTACACAGGTTTATTGACACAGGTCACTCGTAGGTGGCATGGACTTAGTAAAGATAGCATAAATTCTCTTAATTTCCATTTACTCACAGTAAGTGAAGAGCAACAGTACCTATATCATGGAGTTGTTGGAAGGATTTTTCAGAAAATGAGGATGAAGAACAATGATAGGATTATAATAAACACTCAATAATTGGTAACTATTCTATTCATCCTTGAGAAATATCTATATTTTGGAGTACAAAAAAGGTAGAGAAACTCCTAAAAACACTTAAAAACCCCCAAAAAACTACAAGTTTAAAGAAGAAGAAAAAATTACCCCTAGTTCTCCAATTGAAATATCAGAATCTTTAACCCTTTGGAGTATATGAAGGAAAAAACAGCTCCTAACTGTTTTAGCTCTCCCTCTCATAATAGTACTTATTTGATATTATACAAAGATACACTGTCTTATATGTTTAAGAACTGTGTATGCCATGTCTCTTAGTTAGAGGGTAGGTGAGGTATGGGCATTGCATATGTTTCTGTCCTGATACCTGTTTGTAAATATCAGATCCACATGGTCTTTTTCTGGACTGATGGAAATGCCAGCTTCTCTAACTTCAATCACTAGCTGTCTGTTTATAAATGTATACACATGGAGTGATTATTTTATTATTTTATATTTGATTTGAAGAGTATATTTTTTTAATGTGTATTTATTTTTGAGAGAGAGACAGAGAGAGAGGGGGAGAGGCAGACACACACACACACACACACACACACACAATTCGAAGCAGACTCCAGGCTCTGAGTTGTCAGCACAGAGCCAGATGCCGAGCTTGAACTCAAAAATTGTGAGATCATGACCTGAGCTGAAGTCAGATGGTTAACCAACTGAGACACCCAGGTGTCCCATGATCTGGAGAATATCTTGATGTCACATTAAGAGAATGGACTCTATCTCCTAGAGCACTTGTTCGCTTGAGGTAGATGCTGCAGTACCACACTGTTTAATTGCTGGGTATATTCAGTTTAAATTTTATTTAATCTGATTTTTGTTTGTTTGAAGAGGTTTTTGGAGAGAGGTTGATTTTGATTTTAAATATAAAAAAATCCAAAATGACAAAAAAACCCTGAATCTGGAATTTGTTTTTTAAATTTGTCTGAATATATATGTATATATGTTTCCCTTACAGAGGACAATAGTTTCAGAACTAGTTGCTATTTTTTATTTTGGAACATTTTCTTAAAAAAATAATTTAAGTAATCTAGCCAATATAATTCGTGCAGAAAATGTGATTTTCAGCATTAAGAATGGATTTGTTTAAATTTCAGGCTTGGGAATCTTGTTTCTAAATTTCTTCCCTCTGGGCCACACCCATAATAACAATATTAGTAATACATCTTTTTAAACAATAATTCGTTGGTCAATGTGAAAGAGATTATAAAATTTATGTTTTAGGGCTTCTCTGTTCTTTATATCTGTTTTATACAGAGCTCATTAGAAGTATGTATGGGGTGCCTGGGTGGCTCAGATGGTTTAGCATCTGACTTTCGCTCAGGTCATGAGTCTTCAGTTTGTGGGTTTGAGTACCGCATCAGGCTGTGCACTGATGGTATGGAGCTTGCTTGGGATTCTCTCTCTTCCCCTGTCTGCCTCTCCCCTACTCATGCTCTGTCCCTCAGAAATAAATAGGGATTCTCTCGGGATTCTCTCTCCTTCTCTACCCCTCCCTCATTTGTACTTTCTCTCTCTCTCAAAAATAAGTAAACTAAAAAAAAAAAAAAAAAAAAAAAAAAAAAAAAAAAAAAAAAAAAAAAAAAAAGAAGTATGCATGTCCTCTGATGAAAAGCAAACTGATAAAACCAGCCAGGCAAATTTTATACACATTTTAATGCCTTACAGTGTCAGAAAGATGATTGTTACACCATTTTGCTTGTATAATATTGAATTATTCTCTGTGTAGATGATTTTTATTCAAAAGAAGATATTCTTTCATGGTAAGATTTCTCCAAGAATAGATGTCCTTTTTTAAAAGTATATTTTCATTTATTTTGAAAGAGAGAGAGAGAGCAAGGCAGGGGAGGGGCAGAGAGAGACAGAGACAGAATCCCAATTAGGCTCTGTGCTGTCAGTGCAGATATATATATATATATCTCCTTTGCCATAGTAACTGGACCTCATCTCAATTTGACTATTTGAGAAGATAAGTTTGACATAATTTCTAAATTTTTTTAACCTTTATTAAATTTTAAGAGACAAAGTATGAGCGGGGGAGGAGCAGAGAGAGAGGGAGACACAGAATCAGAAGCAGGTTCCAGGCTCTAAATTGTCAGCCGAGAGCCCAACACTGCTCAAACCCATGAACTGTGAGATCATGACTTGAGCTGAAATTGGACACTTAACTGACTAAGCCACCCAGGTGCCCCAGACATAATTTCTATAGAAACCTGAATATCAACTTCTTGGGGGATAAGAATCTTAACAGAAAAGATTTAGTGAAATTACTCTATAATGGTCAACTAATATTGTTGAGTGTCAGCTTATGGACTGGAACCATGTGGACCATGCATTGCACTTTTAATTTAAGAGTTTATTTCTTTTTTTCTTATAAAATTGGCAGCCCTATGCTTATCTCCATCTGCTGGGAACTCCTTCAACTTCCCACATTCTTTCCCAAATGTATTGACATGCCCATTCACTGTTCCCTTCAATCTAAGAGAAAGAACTGTCTGTTCTCCTGTTCAAAAAATTATCACCCCTTTCTCAAGTTTTCACTTATCTGTTGACACTATTCTCTTTACCCCAGATACACATACACACATAAACATACACATTTCACAACAACAGCATGTCATGCCACTGTAGCTGGCAAAGAATTATTAGCTAGCAAAGAACTGCAATAGCTTCTGGGAAGAGATTATAATTTCCCAATCTGTAACCAAGGAAAATTTCTTCCATGGTTTTCATTAAGATTTTTATAGATTCATTTTGTTCATATGTAAATTTTTGATCTCTCTAAAATGTATTTTTGGCCTAATGATACATTTTTCTTTCCTTAGATGACAACATTTTTTCATAGGACCATTTATTGAATAATCATCTTTTCTACTGATATAAAATGTCACCTCTATCATTTGTATTCTCTTATATATTTGGATATATTTCTAAATCTTCTATTCATCTGCTTGTCTGTTCGTTTGTTCATTCATTCATTCACTCAACAGTACTTATTGGGATCTTATACTGGCCTCAATGCCAGATGCTCTTCTTGGTGTTACAGATTTTCAGTCATAAATAAACAAAATATGTTTCTCAACTCTGTGGAACTTGGTGGAGATAAGTCCTGTTTCTGTTAATGAGCTAATTACCTACTGTTTTAATTATTTTGAACTTTAATTTGGGAAGGGAGGTTGTGGATGGGGGACAGGGAGGGGAAGACAGAGTAGAGAGAGATGGAGAGTATGTTAAGTAAAGAGATACTATAGAAGAGTGAATGGGCTCTATCTACTGTAGCAAATACTACTATCTATAGAACCCTGGGCAGATTGCTTACCCTGGACCTTAGCTTTCTCAGTTGTGAAATGGGGATGCTGTAGAGGATTATTGTGAAGCTAAATGAAATATTTGTAAATCATCTGGCTCATAGTAAAACGTTTTCTTCTTCACCTTCTCATTTTTGGGGTAGCTAAAGCCTCCTAATATTCAACTGTCCATCTTTCAAAATGGAATTTTTAAAATCTAGGGCCTGGGTTGGGACTAGAGCTTGGAAATGTTGAGTGGATGAAGAAGACTTCATCACTGTGGGGAAAACTGGTGAAAAACAGCTCACTCCTCCTTGAAAATCCAAGCCCAGGATGTTTCGGGGACATTAGGCTTCTTACAGTGGATGAAGAAAGGAAAGAAGTGTAAGGACTTTGATGGCAGCCAGTGGCACACAGAGAGAAGGGTGGATAAAGAATATCTCCTATGAGCTTGCTGTGATTCAAGTGGTAAATCCTTAGACAAGTTGGCATCCCAGGACAAAGTTCATTACCAGTGCTCATGGAGGAAGAATACCCCTAAAGCTTGCAGAAGCCTCAAGAGACATCCTGTCCTTGCCAGAGAATACAGTGTTTTGCCAGCTTCTTGAACTCTCTGCCTTATTGCGTGAGGCCTGTAATTTGCTGTTATCTTGGTCACAAGATGGGTAGGCTCTACAAATTGGTGGTGATTATTGCCTTGGCTGCTAAGCCTCGCTGAAAGAGTGAAAACAGCAGTGAGAAATCCCAGATTTTTTCTTTATTTACCCAGAGGGTGAAAATGGTTTTCTTTTATTATCCAGGGAGAGAGAGAGAGAGAGAGAGAGAGAGAGAGAGAGAGAGTAACATTTGCATTGTAAATTTTCATCCAGATACTTCTGGATGGAAATACACATTATTTGTGCTACAATATGTCATCCTTGCAGCTCAGGAAAACTTTAGCACGTTAACCTGTTGAGACTGGCAGCCAAAGAGTTGATAAATATTGTCCCATTTTCTCAATTTAAAGGTTATGTGCCTTCTGGGATATTTAGCAAAGCACCTTCATGATCTATAAAGCAAGCCATACATTTGAAGGTAATTACCTTTGAAGGTTCACTCTTAAATAAGATCTATCTATGCATCTCAAAGTCTATCTAAGATATTTAAGATCCAATTTTGATTTGGATCCAAAGCTGTATAAAATTGGTTTACAGATCACCTTTTTCCTTGTACACTATCACAAAATTAGAGCTGTACTAAAAACATCCCTAGAGTTTAATAATTTTATTCCATTGGGGAAAAAATAAGAGTTGTTTCGTTTTCTCATCTCTTTGAACTTTCTTCCTGTTATGGAGGCCAATTTTCTCGGTCCCTGGGAGTTATGCAAGAACTCATTATTCCATTAAATTTATAACCCATTCTTATGATCCCAGATTTTAGAATTTAAACAAGAATGCAGTCAACTGATGAATTTAGCCATATGTATTTTTTGCTTAGCTCTTAAAAGCCAAAATAATTTACTCTACTTGTTGTACTGAACTTCAATCACAAATAATATATTTGAATTGCTGGAATTAAAGTCTCTTAAAATTATAATAGCAGCAAATATTGGCACTCCATCTAAAATTATTATTCCTGGGGGTTACTAAACATGGTCTCTTATGATTTTTGAAACTAGGAGCTAATTGTTTATACTTTATTTCAAACATTTACTCAACATAACTACTATTGTACATGGACTTAAACCTATTTGGCCACATATAACCTTTAAGATTCTTTTTGTCAGATAATAGTAATCATGGGAAAGTTTGAGGTGGGTAAAGGTTGTCCATTTCCCCAAACTTTGATGACACATTATAATAAAAGCAAGTCTCAGACAAAATTTTATTAAACATGTATTTGCAAGCAAGCACAAAACAGTTCATACAACAAAACAGTTCATACTACAAAATAAAAAACCTATTTCTTTGTTAAATGTGGGAAGCATTTCTGATATATTTCAGCTTATCATGTATCTTTTTCTTTTCTTTTATTTATTTACTTATTTAAAAAAAATTTTTAATGTTTATTTTTGAGCTAGAGACAGGACATGAGTGGGGGAGGGGCAGAGAGAGAAAGAGAGAGAGAGAGAGATAGAGAGAGAGAGAGAGAGAGAGAGAGAGAATTTGAACCAGGCTCCAGGCTCTGAGCTGTTAGCACAGAGTCCGATGCGGTGCTCGAACTCACAGACCACAAGATCATGACCTGAGCCAAAGTTGGACGCCCAACCAACTGAGCCACCCGGGCACCCTGTATCTTTTCTTTTAATATTGTTTATTGTCGAGTTGGTTTCCATATAACTCCCAGTGCTCATCCCAGCAAGTGCGCTCCTCAATGTCCATCACCCATTTTCCCCTCTTTCCTACCCCTTATCAACCCTCAGTTTGTTCTCAGTATTTAAGAGTCTCTTATGGTTTGCCTCCCTCCTCTCCTTAACTATTTTTTCCTCTTCCCCCCAACCATGGTCTTCCATTAAGTTTCTTCTGATCTACATATGAGGGAAAATATATAGTATCTTTCTCTGCCTGACTTGTTTCACTTCACATAACATCCTCGAGTTCCATCCACGTTGCTACAAATGGCCAGATTTCATTCTTTCTCATTGCCATGTAGTATTCCATTGTATATATAATCCACATCTTCTTGATCCATTCATCAGTTGATGGACATTTTTAGCCTCTTTCCATGATTTGGCTATTGTTGAAAGTGCTGCTGTGAACATTGAGGTACATGTGCCCTGATGCATCAGCATGCCTGTATCCCTTGGTAAATGCTAGCAGTGCTATTTGCTGGGTCATAGGGGAGTTCTATTGTTAATTTTTTGAGGAACCTCCATGCTGTTTTCCAGAGTGGCTGCACCAGTTTGCTTTCCCGCCAACAGTGTAGGAGGATTCCCATTTCTCCACATCCTCGCCAGGATCTAAAGTCTCTTGGATGTTCATTTTAGCCACTCTGACTGGTATGAGGTGATATCTCAGTGTGGTTTTAATTTGTATTTCCCTGATGATGAGTGATGTTGAGCATTATTTCATGTGTCTGTTGAGCATCTGGATGTCCTCTTTGGAGAAGTGTCTGTTCATATGTTCTGCCCATTTCTTCACTGGATTATTTGTTTTTCAGGTGTGGAGTTTGGTGAGTTCCTTATAGATTTTTCGGACAACCATGTGTCTTGAATACCACTAGTTTTCCCACTGATGATCTGAATAATGATTATGATGACAAACAAGTCATTAATTTTACCAGTGAAAACATCTTTCTGATATTCACTTTGCTGATTAAGAAAGTATCTGAGTTTGATATCCCTTTGTTGAAACATGAGAAGCAGAAGTACTCTGATGTAACTAGGACACAGAAAGATTAAATAATCCTCCTAAAGTCACATAGCTAGCAAGTGTCCCAGCTTGTCTGATTCTGTATCCCAAAACAATGGGCCCATATTTTTCCTCTTAATCTCTCTGAACTACAGGTATTGATAAATTATCTAGAAGCAAGTTGATCTACTGCTTTGAGGATATAACTAAAAAAAAATGGGCTGTAATCGAACCTGCAGAAGAGAGAAAAGAAAATCTGACACAAGAAACTGCTCCAAGTTTTAACTGTAGAATGCAGAAAGCTATCCTAAATACAGATATCTATTTTTAGAAAGATAATATCAGACCTCTACTTATCTTGACGATCATTGGGTAGAGATAGTCTGGGTAAAAGAAAACATCCTGCTTAGTAGAGATTCACAGTAGTATCTCTACTCTGATTTCTCATTTAAAGGGAATCAGATGCTAACAAAATAAACATGACACAAACCCTAAATTGAGTTGTATTATTTTCTTACTGATATCTTGAAAATATCACATGATATTGAGCTCTTCAAGATTTTATGATACTGGTGGAGCATAATTGTTCCTGTTAATAGAAACAAAATACTAATGATTTTTCTAGAAACTCATCCTCCAAGAAGGTATCTTTGGAATAAAAGTAATGAATATGATGAAGAGTTGGCTATAAAGACCTGAGATGAAATTCAGAGTACAACTTCTGAAAATTCTGGTTTTCAAAGGACAGTTTTTATAGGTCAGACTTAGGTAGATGAACGTCTTCGTTTATCCCCCTCCATTTCAGTTTTCTTTTCTTTTTCATCACCAATCTATACACTGTGTTTAAAATAAAACATTGTTTCCTTCACCCCCTTACCCTGCGGCTTTTCCAAGTCTGATGTACCATTGTTCTCCAGTCCTTTTAGGCTTGAATCATTGGGCCAATTTCTCTCACTTCTAAATATTAAATAGTCATCAAATACTAATGATTCTACTTCTAACATTTTTCAGACATTGTGTTCTTTACATTCTCACTATTAAAAACTCTGTATTAGTTAAAATATTTTTAAATGCTTATTCATTTTTTTTGAGAGAGAGATGGAGACAGAGCATGAGTGTGGTAGGGGCAGAGAGAGAGAAGGGGATCCAGAACCCAAAGCAGGTTCCAGGTTCTGAGCTGTCAGCACAGAGTGAGACGCAGGGCTGGAACCCACAAACTGTGAGGTTTTGACCCGAGCTGAAGTCAGACGCTTAACCAACTGAGCCACCCAAGCACCCCAGTCTTAGTTTGTATTTTATCTTTACAGGACCCTTTAGAATAGCATCTGTAGTGAGTTGAATTATAGCCCCCAAAAAGATATGTCCAAGTTCTAACCCTTGGTACTTATGAATGTAACCGTATTTGGTAAAAGAGTCTTTGCAGATGGAATTAGCGATCTCAAAATTACATTGTTTTGGATTAACTACGTAGACCCTGAATCTAATGAAAAGAACCTAAATTAAAACAATGAGATATCACTGCATATTTAATAAAATGGCCAAATTCTAAAATACCACTATCTTCAAATGATGAGGCTATGGAACAACAAGAACTCTCATTCATTGCTGGTGGGAATTCAAAATGGTATGGCCACTTCGGAAGACAGTTTTGACAGTTTCTTTTGAAACTGGATATATTCTACCTGTGATCCAACAATCATGTTTCTTGGTATTTACCCACAAAGGAGCTGAGAGCTATGTCCACACAAACCCTGCACATAAATGTCAGTAATTTTACTTATATATGTATTATTTTTATTTATTATTATTTTTTTACAGATAGTTTGTTGTCAAATTAGTTTCCACATAACACTCAGTGCTCATCCCCACAAGTGCCCTAGTCCATGCCCATCCCTCCTACCCCCCACATCCATCAGTCCTCAGTTTTTGTCAGCATTCAAGAGTCTCTCATGGTTAGCCTCTCCCTTTCCCCCACCATTTCCCCCCTTCTTCTCCCCCTTGCTCCTCCGTCAAGTTCCTCCTAATCCTCCTATACGTGCAAACATATGATATTGGTCCTTCTCTGCCTGACTTATTTCGCTCAGCATAACACCCTCAAGGTCCATCCATGTTGCTACACATGGCCAGATTTCATTCAAGAAAGAGTATTTTAATAGGAATTTTAAGAGGAAAAACTTATGTGAGCACAATCTTCCTGGAGGGTGAAAAAGGAAGGGGTTAAACAGCAGGGGGCTGTTCCTTCTGTTAACCACCAGGTGGCGGTGTTGGAAAAGAAAAGCTGATTTGCCCTCCAGGGAGCGGACTGGCCAGGGTCAGACCAGATGCCACCGCCTATAACGCATTATCAGCATAATCTGCTGGTGCCAGATTATGGTCCCTTTCACAGGCTCCCACTTCTCCTTTACGTCTAAGTTTTTCCAGGGAGTGTCTCATTGGTGCTCATGAAGTCAGGTCAGCTCACAGTGTCCCTTCTATTTTGTTCTCTCCTCTCGTTTCTCTCCTCTCCCCAGGTGCATTTCGTAGCCACCATTTCCTCTAGGAGCATCTCCGCCGCCTGCTCCGTGTATTGCTTAATCCTCTGGGCGCCATACAGATTCCACTGGGCCCTGTCTGTGCCCTGGCCAGGGGAGAGAAGGCTCAGGAAGTATTCATTAATAGTAAACACTTTTGTGCCTACTCTGTGTTGTCTACTTTCTTAAAAAAAAAGTTTATTTATTTATTTTTGAGAGAGAGACAGAGAGGGTGAGCAGGGGAGGCGCAGAGAGAGAGAGAGAGAGGAAGAGAGAGAGAATGTCAAGCAGGCTCTGCACTGTCAGCACGGAGCCGGATGTGGGGCTTGAACTCGCAAACCATGAGATCATGACCTGAGCTGAAACCAAGAGTCGGACGCTTAAGTGACTGAGTCACCAAGGCGCTCCTGTCTACCTCTATGAGCACAAAATCAGGAGAAGTGGCCCAAGGTGGAAGCAAGTTTGCATGTAAATTTCCTGAAGTCAAGGCTGCTTTGATACCAGGTCGCTCTTTGCTTCTATAAATATGTCATCCTTTCCTATGTTTTCAAATGCCATTGAGTCTCATCTGTGACTATTTTCTTTCTTTGCAAAAGGGATAGACTAGATAGACGTCTTAATCAATGCTTAGGATCTATCAGCAGATATGGAGGAATTATTTATTAAAAGCTTTCTTATCAGAGACTTACAAACATCTCTGGGTCATTTTTACCATTGTGTCCTTCTCTTTGGCAACCTCATTCCTGTTGAGACTTGGCGGTGGGGTTAGGAGACCAGCTGGCATTCTTTCCTCAAGCCTCATTCAACTTTGGGTTTTCTGTTGGGTGAAGACTACACTGCTGACTTTGGGCAATCTACTCTCAGTCTGGTTTTCTTCTCTCAGATCCCCTATGTGGCCATCCCCCCTCCCCCCCAGGCCTCC